>NC_053026.1:595432927-595508071 GCF_003073215.2 Triticum urartu
GATGAATATGGAGCCTCGTGGCGGATATCGTTATTTTCTCACCTTCACAGATGATTTAAGCAGATATGGGTATATCTACTTAATGAAACATAAGTCTGAAATATTTGAAAGGTTCAAGGAATTTCAGAGTGAAGTTGAAAATCATCGTAACAAGAAAATAAAGTTTCTACGATCTGATCGTGGAGGAGAATATTTGAGTTACGAGTTTGGTGTACATTTGAAGAATTGTGGAATAGTTTCGCAACTCACGCCACCCGGAACACCACAGCGTAATGGTGTGTCTGAACGTCGTAATCGTACTTTACTAGATATGGTGCGATCTATGATGTCTCTTACTGATTTACTGCTATCATTTTGGGGATACGCTCTAGAGACGGCCGCATTCACGTTAAATAGGGCACCATCAAAATCCGTTGAGACGACGCCTTATGAACTGTGGTTTGGCAAGAAACGAAAGTTGCCGTTTCTAAAAGTTTGGGGCTGCGATGCTTATGTGAAAAAGCTTCAACCTGATAAGCTCGAACCCAAATCGGAGAAATGTGTCTTCATAGGATATCCAAAGGAAACTATTGGATACACCTTCTATCACAGAT
Source organism: Triticum urartu (assembly GCF_003073215.2). NCBI lineage: Eukaryota > Viridiplantae > Streptophyta > Magnoliopsida > Poales > Poaceae > Triticum > Triticum urartu. Next base: position 595,433,521 of record NC_053026.1, read on the forward strand.
CCGAAGGCAAGACTTTTGTTGCTAAATTCGGAAACTTTCTAGAGAAGGAGTTTCTCTCGAAAGAAATGAGTGGGAGGAAAGTAGAACTTGACGAGGTAACTGTACCTGCTCCCTTATTGGAAAGTAGTACATCACAGAAAACTGTTCCTGTGACACCTACACCAGTTAGTGAGGAAGTTAATGATAATGATCATGAAACTTCAGAACAAGATACTAGTGAACCTCGTAGATCAACCAGAGTAAGATCCGCACCAGAGTGGTACGGTAATCCTGTTCTGGAAGTCATGCTACTAGATCAAGATGAACCTACGAACTATGAAGAAGCGATGATGAGCCCAGATTCCGCAAAGTGGCTTGAAGCCATGAAATCTGAGATGGGCTCCATGTATGAGAACAAAGTATGGACTTTGGTTGACTTGCCCGATGATCGGAAAGCAATTGAGAATAAATGGATCTTCAAGAAGAAGACTGACGCTGACGGTAATATTACTGTCTACAAAGCTCGACTTGTCGCGAAAGGTTTTCGGCAAGTTCAAGGGGTTGACTACGATGAGACCTTCTCACCCGTAGCGATGCTTAAGTCTGTCCGAATCATGTTAGCAATTGCCGCATTTTATGATTATGAAATTTGGCAGATGGATGTCAAAACTGCATTCCTGAATGGATTTCTGGAAGAAGAGTTGTATATGATGCAACCAGAAGGTTTTGTCGATCCAAAGGGAGCTAACAAAGTGTGCAAGCTCCAGCGATCCATTTATGGACTGGTGCAAGCCTCTCGGAGTTGGAATAAATGCTCTGATAGTGTGATCAAAGCATTTGGTTTTATACACTTTCGGAGAAGCCTGTATTTACAAGAAAGTGAGTGGGAGCTCTGTAGCATTTCTGATATTATATGTGGATGACATATTACTGATTGGAAATGATATAGAATTTCTGGATAGCATAAAGGGATACTTGAATAAGAGTTTTTCAATGAAAGACCTCGGTGAAGCTGCTTACATATTAGGCATAAAGATCTATAGAGATAGATCAAAACTCTTAATTGGACTTTCACAAACAACATACCTTGACAAAATTTTGAAGAAGTTCAAAATGGATCGAGCAAAGAAAGGATTCTTGCCTGTGTTACAAGGTGTGAAATTGAGTAAGACTCAATGCCCGACCACTGCAGAAGATAGAGAGAATATGAAAGATGTTCCCTATGCATCAGTGATAGGATCTATCATATATGCAATGCTGTGTACCAGACCTGATGTGTGCCTTGCTATAAGTCTAGCAGGGAGGTACCAAAGTAATCCAGGAGTGGATCACTGGACAGCGGTCAAGAACATCCTGAAATACCTGAAAAGGACTAAGGATATGTTTCTCGTATATGGAGGTGACAAAGAGCTCGTCGTAAATGGTTACGTTGATGCAAGCTTTGACACTGATCCGGACGATTCTAAATCGCAAACCGGATACGTGTTTACATTAAACGGTGGAGCTGTCAGTTGGTGCAGTTCTAAACAAAGCGTCGTAGCAGGATCTACATGTGAAGCGGAGTACATAGCTGCTTCGGAAGCAGCGAACGAAGGAGTCTGGATGAAGGAGTTCATATCCGATCTAGGTGTCATACCTAGTGCATCGGGTCCAATGAAAATCTTTTGTGACAATACTGGTGTAATTGCCTTGGCAAAGGAATCCAGATTTCACAAAAGAACTAAGCACATCAAGAGACGCTTCAATTCCATCCAGGATCTAGTCCAGGTGGGAGACATAGAGATTTGCAAGATACATATGGATCTGAATGTTGTAGACCCGTTGACTAAGCCTCTTCCACGAGCAAAACATGATCAGCACCAAGGCTCCATGGGTGTTAGAATCATTGCAGTGTAATCTAGATTATTGACTCTAGTGCAAGTGGGAGACTGAAGGAAATATGCCCTAGAGGCAATAATAAAGTTATTATTTATTTCCTTATAATCATGATAATGTTTATTATTCATGCTAGAATTGTATTAACCGGAAACATAATTGTCGGTGTACTAAAGTAGGGGTACCCTTAGTTCCCCGAACTTGTGCACGGGCAGTCGCAGCGTCCCGCGGCAAGGCCTGCCAAGTCACCACCAAGAACCTCCGTGGTCCCTTTGAAGACCATTCAAGAACAAAGTACTCAAGACAAGACCCCGGCAAGAGGAGCTTGCCGGGAAGAAGGCAAGGCCCCGGCAAGAGGAGCTTGCCGGGAAGGCCATCAGAACCGTCCCAAGGCCCCGGCAAGAGGCGCTTGCCGGGAAGGCCATCCAAGGCATTCCAAGGAACTTGCCGCGGCGCGCTACGCGCCCCGGCAAGGCCCGGTGAGCAACAAGCTCCCGGGAGCGACGAGTCGGCGGCCGCGGCAAGGTGCTTGCCGCGGCAAGCCCCCACTCCACGCCCGCGCTCCAGCACATCCACCCAGGTGTCGCTCCGGGGCCCCTCCCGAGCGCACGTGGCAGGAGGTTGTGCAGCTAGGGGCGTGCGGTGGCACGCAGGCGCTGACAAGACAACCATCGTGGCAAGACGGTGCCGTCCCTCTCGGTGCTGTCTAGGCGACACAGACGGTCATTTAATGCCCTTGTCCCCTGCCATCAAGGTTAGGTATGATAGCACTTTAGCAGCTAGCTGTGCCTACTACAGCACCTAGCTGTGCCTATCCACGGCACCTTTTCCACTTTTGCCTGCCGTTGCCCTATGTCGGTAACCCCTTAAGCATATAAAAGGAGGCCCGGGGCAACGTAGATGGGGGTCGGCCATCTCGAGAGCTCTCGCGAGGTTCAGCAATTCCACACACTCACGCTCGGTCTCGCTCCCGAGCTAGAAATCAATACCAATCCACAAAGCAGGAGTAGGGTTTTACGCATCCGTGCGGCCCGAACCTGGGTAAACCGCCCGCGTGCTTCGCCTCGATCTGCTCTTTGCGCAACCTCCGCCCCCCGCCGAACCAAAAGGGACCCGGACCGCCGGTCCCATAGGTGTTGGTGGATCAGAGAAACCCCGGCATGTCTGGCGCGCCAGGTAGGGGGCGTCGAAGTTGTGTGAATCAGATCCGGCGTTCTTGCGGGCTAGATCTTCATCTTCTTCATCGATCTTCACCATCTTCATCAACATGCCGCCGAAGAAGAAGGTTTCGGAGGCAGCTGCTCCGTCCGCGCCGAGCCACCCGCCGCCGGAGCAAACGGATGGTGGGGCAGGCGCCGGCGGAAGGGCACGCACCGACGAGGGAACTCTTGGTGCTACCAGGTCCCAGGGCAAGGCTGCGCTGCCCATCGGCGGCGTGGCCGGCTCCCACAACGACCGGGCGCACTCCAAGACCTCGGCGTCCGTGCATGCACCGCGCCCATCTCAGGAGGCGCGGGACCGGCAGCGTCATGGTACTCATGGTACCATGCGCTCGCTGGATCAAGATCGAGCTGGTGGATCCCGGAGCGCCCAGGACCACCATGCGCGTCAACAAGCCGGCGCGAGCGAGACGCGGTCGCCTGGACGGGATACCGCTCCTCCTAACGTGGTTAGGAGTCCGAGCGTAACCCGCTCCTCACTCCGTTCGCTACCGCCGCCCGCCACCGCAGCGGAAGCTCTGGCACGAGCTCAGCTGCTACTAGACTACCCTCCAGCGGCGGACAAGATCGACGACTAGAGGGCCACTATCCAGAGTCTCATCGGCTTCGCCAACGGCGACACTCCTCGGTAGCCGAGCACGTTGCAGCTGCAGCGAGTCAGCCAGGCGCAAACCGGTGGAGACAAGACTGGAGGGGGTGCAACTACTGTGCACTCCCCACCCTGAAGGCCAAGATCGCTGACCCGCCGGATCCGCCACGACAGCGACTCCACCGCGTCGTCGGATCCGCGAGCTCGTCACGACCAACGACAAGTTCTTCAAGAACGGCAGCGGGAAGACGCTCGTACACGCATCGAGCGCCGGAGAGAAGCGCGACGTCAGTCAGACCAGCGCGCTGGGCCCTCTGTCGACATGCATGCGCCAGGGGAACCAGGCGACTTGCCGTACCCGGTAGGTTGCCCTGCGTTCACTCGTGAGCTGCGGCAAGTCCAGTGGCCCAGTACGAAGAACTTCAAGCCCCACGTACCAGAGAAGTACGACGGCAAGTTGCATCCATCGGAGTTCCTCAGCATCTACACCATCGCGGTGCAGGCTGCTGGGGGGCGGGACGACAAGATCCTTGCCAACTACTTCCCGTTGGTACTCAAGCCCAATGTCAGGTCCTGGCTCATGCACTTGCCAGACAACTCCATATCCTCCTGGGCTGAGCTATGCCATCAGTTTGTTGGCGCCTTCACAGGCGGCCACAAACCTCATGGCCAAGAGAGCGATCTTCATCTGCTCGTCCAGAAGGAAGGAGAGCCCCTGCACCAGTATATCCAGAGGTTCAGCCGTGTACACCACAACATCCCAAATATCCACCCTGCCGCGGTAATCAGCGCGTTCCATCAGAACGTGCGTAACCACAGAATGCGGGAGGAGTTGGCGATGTGCAAGATTCGGGACATCAGCGAGCTTTATGCCCTGGCCGACAGGTGTGCACGTGCTGAGGAGGGGAGGAAATTCCCTGGGGAAAGCACTGGAGCAGGAGGATCTGACAGTGAGGATGCCGCCTCGGCAAAGAGAAGCCGGCGGCGCAACAACAGGAAGAAGCAGAACAGCGAGGTGTTGGTCGTTGAGCAGTCCGGTAATGAAGGTGACGCCACGAACGCTACAGTTGGTAGCTCCGACAAGGAAGTTGCCGCGTGCACCAACTATCAGGCTGTGGCGGTCGCCGACAAGCGGGACGGCTCCGGCAAGCAATACTGTAAGATTCACCGCACCAAGGGCCATGACCTCCAGAACTGCAAGAAGGTTGAGCAGCTCGTCCAGCAACAGAGGGCTGAGTACGAGCAGCGCGACAAGGAGAGAGCCCAAGGGGTGCCGAGAAACCTGGCCAGAAGCGCACCGGCCAGGAAGGACGCCGCGGCAAGGCCAAGCAGCGGCAAGGAGACAGACCTCCCCGCGGTCGCGACAATGACGAAGACGACGGTGGGGATGAAGACATGGATGACGGTGAGACCAGTGAGCAGGAGTTTCAGAAAGCCACAGAGGTCTTGTGCGTTGACGGGGGTGCTTCCCTGCATACCTCGCACCGCCAACTCAAACAGTGGGTGTGGGAAGTCAATGCAGCGGAACCACCCATCGAATCGCACAAGCTTCTGAAGTGGTCCAGCACGCCTATCATCTTTGACATTGAGGACCACCCTGATCGCACAACCGCGGTCGGGTGTCTGCCGATGTTGGTTTCACCAACCATCCGCAACCTCAAGGTCACCAAGATGCTAGTCGACGGCGGGGCCGGCTTAAACCTGATCTCCTCCGCTGTGCTCCGAAAACTCCAGATCCCTGACGGCGAGCTCGAAGAGACCGGCACATTCCAAGGAATCAACCCGGGAAGGAGCAAGCCGAAGGGGAAGGTCACGCTGCCGGTAACATTCGGCAGCGAGTTAAACTTCAGGACTGAGAGGGTCACGTTCGACGTTGCCGATATCCCATTGCCTTACAATGGGAAACTCGGCCGTCCAGCACTCGCCAAGTTCATGGCGGCCTCTCACTACGCGTATAACGTGCTGAAGATGCCAGGCCCGATAAGCGTCATTTCCATCCCTGGCGACAAGATGGACGCTCTTATCTGTGCCGACAAGATCTACTGGGAAGCAGCAGCCACGACAGATCGCCATCCACTTGCTGCTGAAGCTCCCGGGGGAAAGAGGACCAAGCCCGGCAAGAGCTCTGATGCCCACTCAGGCAAGCGCACCTCTTCGGAGTGCTGCGCTGCCGTCGAGGACGCACCATCGAGCTCCACCGGCGAGAAGGCCAAGTCCGGCAAAAGCTCTGATGCCCACTCCGGCAAGCGCACCTCTTCGGAGTGCTGCGCTGCCGTCGAGGACGCACCATCGAGCTCCACCGGCGAGAAGGCCATGTCCGGCAAAAGCTCTGATGCCCACTCCGGCAAGCGGACCTCTTCGGAGTGCTGCGCTGCCGTCGAGGACGCACCATCGAGCTCCACCGGCAAGAAGACCAAGTTCGGCAAAAGCTCTGGTGCCCACTCCGGCAAGCGCGCCTCTTCGGAGTGCTGCGCTGCCGTTGAGGACGCACCATCGAGCTCCGCTGGCAAGCACAAGAAGACGATGGCAGCTCCGCCGGAGACGAAGAAGGTGTCCGCCAAGGAGGATGGCACTGGTGGTACCTTCACCATCAGTGCCGCGCTTGATCCTAAATAGGCAAGCGCGCTCGTTGCTTTCCTGCGGGCGAACGTCGACGTGTTTGCATGGCAACCGTCCGACATCCCCGGTGTTCCCAGGAAAGTGATTGAGCACCACCTTGCCATCTGTCCTCATGCGCGGCCCGTCAAGGAGAAAGTCCGGAAGCAGGCAGTGGAGCGCCAAGAATTCATTGCCGAGGAAATCAAGAAACTGGAAGCAGCAGGCCTCGTCAGAGGAGTGCTCCATCCCACGTGGTTGGCCAATCCTGTAGTCGTGCGCAAGGCAAACGGGAAATGGAGGCTTTGCATCGATTTCACCGATGTTAACAAAGCTTGTCCCAAAGACCCATTTCCTTTGCCGCGCATTGACCAGATTGTTGACTCCACAGCTGGATGTGATTTGCTTTCGTTTCTTGATGCGTACTCCGGGTATCATCAGATCTTCATGGCAGAGGAGGATGAAGAGAAGACCACATTTATTACTCCATGTGGCACGTACTGCTTCGTACGGATGCCTTTTGGATTAAAGAATGCTGGTTCGACATTTGCAAGAGTAGTCCATATTGCTCTTGAGCCACAAATATATAGAAATGTGGAAGCATACATGGATGATATAGTGGTCAAGAGCAAGGACAGAGCAACCCTGATCCAAGACTTGGACGAGACTTTTGCAAATCTGCGCAAGATCAGCCTCAAGCTCAACCCAGAGAAGTGTGTGTTTGGAGTTCCCTCCGGCAAGCTTCTCGGGTTCTTCGTGTCTCAGCGGGGGGTTGAAGCCAATCCCGACAAGATCAAGGCCATTGAGCAGATTGAAGCACCGAAGCGCGTCAAGGATGTACAGAAACTTGCCGGTTGCGTGGCTGCTCTCAGCAGGTTCATCTCTCGGTCTGCCGAGCGCGCCTTGCCATTTTTCAAATTATTGAAAAAGGCAGGTCCGATGAAATGGACTCCGGAAGCGGAGGCTGCGCTGCAAGACCTGAAGAGATACCTGTCCTCCCCTCCAATACTTGTCGCGCCTAAGCCACAAGAGAAGTTGCTGCTGTACATAGCGGCAACCAATCAAGTGGTTAGTGCTGCGTTAGTGGCAGAGAGGGAGGCGGATGAGGAGCCAGCAACCGCGGCAAGCGCATCCAGCGACAAGCAGGGCGCTTCCCCGACAAGCTCCGGTCCCGACAAAGATGAACCCGCGCTGATACACGAGGAGATACGGAAGAAAACGGTGCAGCGCCCAGTTTACTTTGTCAGTTCCCTCTTGCAGGGGGCTAGGTCAAGGTACTCTGGTGTGCAGAAACTGCTTTTCGGCCTTCTCATGGCCTCGAGAAAGCTGCGCCATTACTTCCAAGCACATGAGATCACAGTGGTCACTCGCTTTCCGCTGAAGAGGATACTGCAGAATCCTAAAGCGACAGGCAGGATTGTTGAGTGGGCACTGGAACTGTCAAGCTTTGGTCTCAAGTTTGAAAGCACTTCAACTATCCAGAGCAGAGCATTGTCAGAATTCATAGCGGAATGGACACCAACTCCGGACGAAGAAATCCCGGAGACGAGCATCCCCGACAAAGAAGCGAGGAAAGAGTGGCTGATGTACTTTGATGGTGCTTTCTCGCTGCAAGGCGCCGGCGCTGGTGTGCTGCTTATCGCGCCCACTGGAGGGCACCTCAAGTACATAGTCCAGATGCACTTTCCCAAGGAGCAAGCAACAAACAATACTACAGAGTATGAGGGATTGCTTGCCGGTCTCAGGATCGCGGCAGACCTTGGGATTAAGAAGCTCATTGTCAGGGGTGACTCACAGCTTGTCGTCCGCCAAGTAAACAAGAATTATCAGAGTCCGTTGATGGAAGCTTACGTCGACGAAGTGAGAAAGCTAGAAGAGCGCTTTGACGGCCTGCAATGGAGCACGTTCCGAGAACTCAGAACGCCATTGCTGATGGCCTGTCAAAGTGCGCCGCACTTAAGTTACCTGTGGAACCAGGGACCTTTGTGCTCAAGCTGACTCAACCGTCCGTAACACCATCAACTGGACAAAGCAAGAAGAGGAAGTTGATTCCTGGTGACTACCTGCCGGCAGAGCTTCCCGAAGCCGCCGCCAAGAAGGTCCCCAAGATCAACACCGAAGGCGCTGAGGAGCGAGATGCTCCGGCAAGCCCCAGGGTTTGTTCCGTTGAAGCAGAAGCTCCCGGCAAGTTTGTCGCGGGATGTCACGCTTCGGCAGAGACACAGCTTCTCGCCGTAGAAGCAGATATTCCCGCAGCAACCTCCAAGATCAACGCCAAGAGCGCCAGTGAGCCAGATGCTCCGGCAAGCCCTAGGGTTTGTTCCGTTGAAGCTGAAGCTCCTGGCAAGCTTGTCGCGGAACGTCAAGCTCCGGCAGAGACACAGCTTCTCGCCGTAGAAGCGGACGTTCCCGCAGCAGCAGAGTTGCCTTTAGTCCTTGTTGTCGAGCCACAGGCTCCAACATGGGCGCAGCAGATTGACCGTTTCCTTCAGACAGGAGAACTTCCCGAAGAGCAAGAAGAAGCCGAAAGAGTAGCCCGGCAGTCAAGTATGTACCAGCTCGTAGACAAGACGCTGTACAGAAGAAGACTCAACGGTGTGAAATTGAGGTGCATTCCCCGGGAAGACGGACAGAAGCTGTTGGCAGAGATACATGGAGGCATATGTGGCATATGTGGTCACCACATTGGCGCAAGAGCACTCATCGGCAAAGCATTCCGTCAAGGTTTCTTCTGGCCAACAGCCCTCCAGGATGCAACTGCACAAGTAACCAAGTGTGAAGCGTGCCAGTTCCATTCCAAACAGATACACCAGCCAGCTCAAGCTCTCCAGACGATCCCTTTATCCTGGCCATTTTCGGTCTGGGGGCTCGACATACTCGGCCCCTTCCCCCGAGCTGTCGGGGGCTTTGAGTACTTGTACGTCGCAATCGACAAGTTCACAAAGTGGCCGGAAGTGGAACCAGTGAGGAAGGTGACCGCACAGTCAGCCGTCAAGTTCTTCAGATCGATTGTTTGCCGCTTCGGGATCCCTAACCGGATAATCACCGACAACGGCACACAATTTACGAGCCACACCTTCATGCAGTACGTCCAAGATCTCGGCACCAAGGTCTGCTTCGCTTCTGTTGCTCACCCAAGGAGCAACGGTCAAGCGGAGAGGGCGAACGCCGAGGTGCTGCGCGGGCTCAAGACCAGAACTTTCGACAGGCTGCACAAGTGCGGAAGAAACTGGATCGAGGAGCTACCGGTGGTTCTTTGGTCGATCAGAACGACGCCAAATCGAGCAACTGGACAGACACCCTTTGCTCTAGTCTATGGAGCAGAGGCAGTTACCCCCACGGAACTCGTATACGGGTCACTTCGAGTGCTCGCTTACGATGAGCTTGAGCAAGAGCGGCTGCGGCAAGATGACGCGCTGGTCCTTGAGGAAGATCGTCTCTAGGCTGCTGTGCGAGCTGCTCGCTACCAGCAAGCTCTGCGCCGCTACCATAGCCGCAGAGTCAGTGCCAGGAGTTTCGAGGAAGGCGACCTTGTTCTTCGGCGCGTTCAGTCGGCCAAGAATTCCAACAAGTTGACGCCGAAGTGGGAAGGCCCTTACCGGGTGAAACGAGTCACAAGGCCTGGCGCTGTCCGCCTTGAGACCGAAGATGGCATTCCAGTGAGCAACTCCTGGAACATCGAGAATCTTCGCAAGTTTTACCCGTAAGGCGCGGTTGTCGGACCCCGTCCGGCAACCACCTTTCTGTACGAGTCTTGCCGCTGTTGCATGTGATCCTCTGTACAGAGCCAGGCGCAGACCCTGAGCACCAGTAAATGAAGCGCTGCATACCCCGGGGGCTATAGCATGCATGCTAGGTTGAGTCTGAGTCTCGTCCTTGGTTAGGGTCGATAGTCCCTAACAGCGGCTAACCCCTAGCTTAGAGGTCGAGTGTCCGTCCCTTTGCTTTTCCTTCGTTCGCAGGGCTCGCACGTCCTGGCCAGACCACCTGGAGACGAAAAGGAGAAGAAGGGCGCGCCGGCACCTGGGCCCCGGTAAGAACGCCGGGGGCTGCGGATGCCAAGATGTCACCCCCGGCAAGCCAGAGTTGCCGGGGGCTGCGATATCAGATAAGTCTTTCTTCCCTCTTCATGCATCCTCCTATGGACTGGGGAATGTGAAACCGCGTTTCTTCCCAAAAACTGCCGTGCTCCCCCGACTCTAGGCCCTGGAGCGCGTTCCCGGGGCCAATTTTGGTCGTAGCCGCGGCAGCGAAGGGATGAAACGAGGAGGCCGCACCCACCTCGTTCCCGCCTCCGTCAAAGGCGCGAGAAAGGTCGAGCGACGTGGGAAGGCGGCAGGGCCTGTTGCCGGGAACGTCTGTCCGAGAGACACCAAGGATCTGTTCTTTGGCGTGGGTTCAACCCGCGAGGCAAATAACCCGGCAAACTTCCCCTTTTCATTAAAAAACATCCCATACAGGTACAGTCCATAGAGGATGAAAAACATGAAAGAGAGGATTACAAGTTTTAGATACAGCTAAGGCCCGAAGGCATACAATTAAAAAGATAAGGTGCCCGTAATCCTTTTCCTGTCCCTCTCTTCAAGAGGTAGAACAAGCAGGCGAAAAGGGGAAAGGGGCACCAAGGCGAGCTACAGGTGCCAGAAGACACCAAGAGAACATCCCGGGGGCCGGACGGTGATGGCGACGCCAGGAGAAGGGTGCGAAGGAGGGGCGGCAGGACGTCAGCACGCTGTCGAGGGCACCACGCCCTCGTACTCCGACCTGATGGCCTTGTCGCCAGCCCTCTTCCCCTTCCGCGACCTCCTTACGCCAGCCGCCCAAGGAGACGCCCCCGCGGAGTTCAAGAAGCCGGCGCCGCGGATGATAGGGTCGCCGGTGCCGCACGAGACGGCGCCCGACACCTAGTCGGAGACGCCGTCCTGCCGCCCGCCACCCTCACCATCACTGCCGCTCTCCTCCTCGTCACTCTCGCTCGAGGAGGAGCCTTCGCTATCGGAGGAGCTGTCCACGCAGCACTTCGCCCGGGTGCCGAAGCACCCGAAGACCTTGACGGAGAGGAGATCACCCTCCACCAGCTTAAAATGGAGGGTGAGGCCCCCCGTCAAGCTGTGGATGCGGGCGAACGTCTTCCACCCTCGATCGAGATAAATCACACTAGGGGCTGGGAACACCACGCGAACTCGCGTGCCGCTGATCCCACAGCCCCTCATGTGTAATCTCAGAGTTTCGGGCGGGTTCGACTCCATCGCGCTCGCGAACGGAGCTGGAAGTCGGAGGCGACGACGAGGCGCCCGGCGCAGCTTGACGAAGAACTCGCAAGGGTTGTCCCCTATATGGACCGCCGCGGGGGGAGGAGCCGCCGGCGGGGGCGAAGCTGGCGCGTCGCCCCGTCCACCTCTTCCCCGAGCGCCTCGACCTCGTCCACGACCTCGCCCCCTCCCTCTTCCCCTTATGGCTCTGCCACCACGAGCGAGGAAAAGGGGAGGGTGCGCTGTCTGGCGGCGACCCTCGCCGCCACCGATGAAAGCCCAGGATTCCCTTTCTCCATGGCGAATGAGAGAAAGGGGAGCAGAAGCTGAAGAAAGGAGGAGACGGGAGAGTGCAGGCTTCGGTGCTCCCTTCCCGCTCCTTATAAAGGAGCGAAGTGGGAGCCCAGCCGCCCCGCTCAGCGAATCAAGGCACAGGAGGAGCAGGGAGGCGGGCCGACCCACCCCTCTGCTCGCAACGGCCCAGGTTCCCGCTCCTGCCGTCCGCGATCCCAAGTGCATGGGAGCCGCGTGGCGGAGATGCAGAACTGAGGCGACGGATGGGGCGGCCTCGCCCTACCCCGTGATCTCGGGGAGTGGGCGCTTCGGAAACTGCACACCGGCCCCGTCCAGTAAATGCGCCACGCCCCCACGCCTACCTCCGTTTGGAGAAGAGGGCGTGGGCCATTCCCCTTCATCATGGCTTGACGCATGCTCGCGGGGCTCAGCCCCACGCGCGCGCGCCACTCGCGTCACCCACGACGCCGCGTTTGACGCGCGCCGTTCCGAGCGTGCGCGATAGAAGCGGAGAGATATTCGGCGTGACCTAGGCCGCGCATGCCCGTGCACTGTTTTGGGCCTGGCCCAACAGCTCTCGGCACCGTGTCTGGCCCAGGCCCGGGGGCTCCTGTCGGTGTACTAAAGTAGGGGTACCCTTAGTACCCCGAACTTGTGCACGGGTAGTCGCACCGTCCCGCGGCAAGGCCTGCCAGGTCACCGCCAAGAACCTCCGTGGTCCCTTTGAAGACCATTCAAGAACAAAGTACTCAAGACAAGACCCCGGCAAGAGGAGCTTGCCGGGAAGAAGGCAAGGCCCCGGCAAGAGGAGCTTGCCGGGAAGGCCATCAGAAGCGTCCCAACGCCTCGGCAAGAGGCGCTTGCCGGGAAGGCCATCCAAGGCATTCCAAGGAACGTGCCGCGGCGCGCTACGCGCCCCGGCAAGGCCCGGTGAGCAACAAGCTCCCGGGAGCGACGAGTCGGCGGCCGCGGCAAGGCGCTTGCCGCGGCAAGCCCCCACTCCACGCCCGTGCTCCAGCACATCCACCCACGTGTCGCTCCGGGGCCCCTCCCGAGCGCACGTGGCAGGAGGCTGTGCAGCTAGGGGCGTGCGGTGGCACGCAGGCGCTGACAAGACAACCATCGTGGCAAGACGGTGGCGTCCCTAGCGGTCCCTCTCGGTGCTGTCTAGGCGACACAAACGGGCATTTAATGCCCTTGTCCCCTGCCGTCAGGGTTAGGTATGATAGCACTGTAGCAGCTAGCTGTGCCTACTACAGCACCTAGCTGTGCCTATCCACGGCACCTTTTCCGCTTTTGCCCTCTGTTGCCCTATGTCGTTAACCCCTTGAGCATATAAAAGGAGGCCCGGGGCAACGTAGATGGGGGTCGGCCATCTCGAGAGCTCTCGCGAGGTTCAGCAATTCCACACACTCACGCTCGGTCTCGCTCCCGAGCTAGAAATCAATACCAATCCACAAAGCAGGAGTGGGGTTTTACGCATCCGTGCGGCCCGAACCTGGGTAAACCGCCCGCGTGCTTCGCCTCGATCTGCTCTTTGCGCAACCTCCGCCCCCCGCCGAACCAAAAGGGACCCGGACCGCCGGTCCCATAGGTGCCAGTGGATCAGAGAAACCCCGGCAATAATACATGTGTGAATACATAGACAAACAAAGTGTCACTAGTATGCCTCTACTTGACTAGCTCGTTAATCAAAGATGGTTATGTTTCCTGACCATGAACAATGAGTTGTTATTTGATTAACGAGGTCACATCATTAGTTGAATGATCTGATTGACATGACCCATTCCATTAGCTTAGCACCCGATCGTTTAGTATGTTGCTATTGCTTTCTTCATGACTTATACATGTTCCTATAACTATGAGATTATGCAACTCCCGTTTGCCGGAGGAACACTTTGGGTGCTACCAAACGTCACAACGTAACTGGGTGATTATAAAGGAGCATTACAGGTGTCTCCAAAGGTAGATGTTGGGTTGGCATATTTCGAGATTAGGATTTGTCACTCCGATTGTCAGAGAGGTATCTCTGGGCCCTCTCGGTAATGCACATCACATAAGCCTTGCAAGCATTGCAACTAATGAGTTAGTTGCGAGATGATGTATTACAGAACGAGTAAAGAGACTTGCCGGTAACGAGATTGAACTAGGTATTGGATACCGACGGTCGAATCTCGGGCAAGTAACATACCGATGACAAAGGGAACAACGTATGTTGTTATGCGGTCTGACCGATAAAGATCTTCGTAGAATATGTAGGAGCCAATATGGGCATCCAGGTCCCGCTATTGGTTATTGACCGGAGACGTGTCTCGGTCATGTCTACATTGTTCTCGAACCCGTAGGGTCCGCACGCTTAAGGTTACGATGACAGTTATATTATGTGTTTATGCATTTTGATGTACCGAAGGTTGTTTGGAGTCCCAGATGTGATCACGGACATGACGAGGAGTCTCGAAATGGTCGAGACGTAAAGATTGATATATTGGAAGCCTATGTTTGGATATCGGAAGTGTTCCGGGTGAAATCGGGATTTTACCGGAGTACCGGGAGGTTACCGGAACCCCCCAGGAACCATATGGGCCTAGATGGGCTTTAGTGGAAAGGAGAAAGGGGCAGCCCAAGGTGGCCGCACGCCTCCCCCTCCCCCTAGTCCTATTAGGACTAGGAGAGGTGGCCGGCCCCCCTTCTCTCTCTTTCCCCCTCGGGGAATCCTAGTCCAACTAGGATTGGGGGGGAGTCCTACTCCCGAAAGGTGAAGGACTCCTCCTGCGCCCTCCTCCTGGCCGGCGCCCCCCTCCCCCTTGGCTCCTTTATATACTGAGGCAGAGGCACCCCAGAAACACACAAGTTGATCCACGTGATCTATTCCTTAGCCGTGTGCGGTGCCCCCAGCCACCATATTCCTCGATAATACTGTAGCGGAGTTTAGGCGAAGCCCTGCTGCTGTAGTGCATCAAGATCGTCACCACGCCGTCGTGCTAACGGAATTCTTCCCCGACACTTTGCTGGATCGGAGTCCGGGGACCGTCCTCGAGCTGAACGTGTGCTCGAACTCGGAGGTGCCATAGTTTCGGTGCTTGATCGGTTGTATCGCGAAGACGTACGACTACTTCCTCTACGTTGTGTTAACGCTTCCGCAGTCGGTCTGCGTGGGTACGTAGACAGCACTCTCCCCTCTCGTTGCTATGCATCACCATGATCTTGCGTGTGAGTAGGAAATTTTTTGAAATTACTACGAAACCCAACAAAAGCTTGTCATTTGCCTCTTCAGTTAGAACATAAAGCATATTGGGAAGTTAAAGAACTCAACTATGATTTCAAACTTGCTGGTGAAAAGAGGTTATTTGATATTAGCTCACTAGATGAATGGAGAACCCAAGCTTATGAAAATGCAAAGTTATTCAAATAAAAAGTTAAAAGATGGCATGACAAAAGAATTCAAAAGCGTGAGTTTAAAGTTGGAGAATATGTTCTTTTGTACAACTCTTGTTTTAGATTTTTTGCAGGAAAGCTCCTCTCGAAATGGGAAGCCCCATACATCATCGAGGAGGTTTAGCGGTCTGGAGCCATCAAAATAAATAACTCCGAAGGTACTAACCCGAAGGTTGTTAATGGGCAACGAGTAAAGCATTATATCTCAGGTACGCCTATCAATGCTGAAAGTAATATTATCCAAACTTTGACACTGGAAGAACACATAAAAGAGTCCTTCCGAAACACTCTAGAATTGTGAAAATAAAGAGGTACGTGATACGCTAAGTAAACGGACTCCAAAAAATCCGCAAAAATATTTTTTATCTGTTTTGGAATATTTAAAATTTTGGAAATAAAGAAACTTCCAGGAAGCGTCCCCTGGTGGGCACAAGGCGCGCCCAAGTGGGTTGTGCCCACCTGGGACACCCTCCATACTCCGTTTTTCTACCATATACTTGTCCTCCAAGATAAAAAAATCTATATATACTTTCTGACCCTTTTGATCACCGTATCATGGTGAAATCTATTCTCTTTTCCCATGATGTTTTCTGTCAGATCCCATCTACCATGGCCTCTTCAAGCTCCTCCAAGGACAAGTTCTTGAAGAACGTCATCAACCCATATTTGCGGGAAGTGGTGCAGCACCCTCAGGTCATCCAGATGCATGAGGTGGTGCTTCACCTCCGCGATGTATCGTGTCCCAAGGAGACGGGAACCGTGGAGGCCAGGCTTGAAGCTGTGGAGCAAGATGTCTTCTGGTGCAAGGGGATGGTGGAGTGTGGGCTCAATGCCAATCACCTCATGATCACAAACATTTCCCGTGATCTCAAGGTGGATGGCAATCCCATGAAGGACATCATCTTCACCCTCAACGAGCAAATCAACTTTGTCCAAAGCCAGATCTATGATCTTCAAAACCAAGTCTTTGAATATGAGGCGAGGTTTAAAGGTATGAGTTTGGCTACTGGTTGCTGGACTCATGAGACTCACTCCTCTTATGATGGTGGGCAGAAAAGAGCCTGATATCTACTACACAACCTTCTTCTTGTAGAAGTTGTTGGGCCTCCAAGTGCAGATGTTTGTAGGACAGTAGCAAATTTCCCTCAAGTGGATGACCTAAGGTTTATCAATCTGTGGGAGGCATAGGATGAAGATGGTCTCTCTCAAGCAACCCTGCAACCAAATAACAAAGAGTCTCTTGTGTCCCCAACACACCCAATACAATGGTAAATTGTATAGGTGCACTAGTTCGGCGAAGAGAAGGTGATACAAGTGCAATATGGATAGTAGATATAGGTTTTTGTAATCTGAAAATATAAAAACAGCAAGGTAACTAATGATAAAAGTGAGCACAAACGGTATTTTAATGCGTTGAAACAAGGCCTAGGGTTCATACTTTCACTAGTGCAAGTTCTCTCAACAATAATAACATAATTGGATCATATACCTATCCCTCAACATGCAACAAAGAGTCACTCCAGAGTCACTAATAGCGGAGAACAAACGAAGAGATTATGGTAGGGTACGAAACCACCTCAAAGTTATTCTTTCTGATCGATCTATCATAGAGTTCATACTAGAATAACACCTTAAGACACATATCAACCAAAACCCTAATGTCACCTAGATACTCCAATGTCACCTCAAGTATCCATGGGTATGATTATACGATATGCATCACACAATCTCAGATTCATCTATTCAACCAACACAAAAGTACTTCAAAGAGTGCCCCAAAGTTTCTACCGGAGTGTCAAGACGAAAACGTGTGCCAACCCCTATGCATAGGTTCATGGGCGGAACCCGCAAGTTGATCACCAAAACATACATCAAGTGGATCAATAGAATACCCCATTGTCACCACGGGTATCGCACACAAGACATACATCAAGTGTTCTCAAATCCTTAAAGACTCAATGCGATAAGATAACTTCAAAGGGAAAACTCAATCCATTATAAGAGAATAGAGGGGGAGAAACATCATAAGATCCAACTATAATAGCAAAGCTCGCGATTCATCAAGATCGTGCTGACTGAAAAAACACGAGCGAGCGAGCGAGCGAGAGAGAGAGAGAGAGAGAGAGAGAGAGAGAGAGAGAGAGAGAGAGATCAAACACATAGTTACTGGTACATACCCTCAGCCCCAAGGGAGAAATACTCCCTTCTCGTCATGGAGAGCACCGAGATGATGAAGATGGCCACCGGAGAGGGATTCCCCCTCCGGCAGGGTGCCGGAACGGGTCTAGATTGGTTTTCGGTGGCTACGGAGGCTTCTGGCGGCGGAACTCCCGATCTATTCTGCTCCCCGAAGTTTTTAGGGTATATGGACATATATAGGAGGAAGAAGTACGTTGGTGGATCTTCGGGCTGTCCACGAGGCAGGGGGCGCGCCCAGGGGGTGGGCGCCCCCCCCCCCACACACACACCCTCGTGGGCAGCCCGGGACTCTTCTGGTCCATCTCCGATACTTCGTGGGCTTCTTCTGGTCCAAAAATAAGTTCCTTGAAGTTTCAGGTCAATTGGACTCTGTTTGATTATCCTTTTCTGTGATACTCTAAAACAAGGAAAAAACAGAAACTGGCATTGGGCTCTAGGTTAATAGGTTAGTCCCAAAAATCATATAAAATAGCATATAAATGCATATAAAACATCCAAAATTGATAATATAATAGCATGGAATGATCAAAAATTATAGATATGTTGGAGGCGTATCAGCCACTGCCATGGAAATCTGAGGACAAGATCTCTCCTTCATCACCACCATCATCTCCTTCACCACCAAAAGAGAACTGAATATCGGGTATGGGCACTCCCCTTGGCTTCTGCCAAGGCTTGGGGAGGTGCCCCGGTATCGTATCATCCCACTATCTTTTTGCTTTGACTTATTTTAGTTTGATCATTTGCTTTTAGATGAAATAAACTTTAGTTCGATCCTTTCTTATTTGAGAGTTTGCTTAGTGATCTATCCTTGTAATCGTGTGCAAGTTATATAATAAAGTTAGTCTGAGTTTTTGCTTTCTTTACTTTCATGTTGCAAATAAAAGAAAAGAAATAAAGAAAGAAAAAGAGAAAGGAGATAAATGAAGAAAGGAAATAAATCAATAAGATTATATAGTAATCCTATGGTAGGTGATGACACCACATAAGGAAAAGTATAAGTAGAAAATTTTACTAGAGATTGACAAACATAGCATTGTTCAGTGATGCAACTCATGAAAGAATTAATAATGGAAGAGAAGATTCACATATAGATATACTATGCTAGAAATCTTTTGTGATTGTGAGCCCTCATCAAAATATTATATGCCAAAATTGTTGACGTTGGACAAGGAAGACAACTCAATGATTTATGTTTTTTATATTCACATAGAAGTCATATATTCATAGATCCTTTAACATGTGATGCTTTCCCCCTATCTTTGCTAGCCAAAAATTTCGCACTAAGTAGAGATACTACTTGTGCATCCAAAAACCCTTGAACCCAAATATTTTGCAAGTGTCCACCATACCTACCTAGGGATTGAGCAAGATCCCTCAAGTAAGTTGTCATCAGTGCAAAAAGGCAATAAAAATTTCTTCTAAAAGTGTGAGATCATTTAGTGTAAGAGAAAATTGAGCGTTGTACGAACTTGGATGACAACTAATAAAAGCAACATACTGCGTAATAAAGGTTGTCATCTTAAGGGGCAATACAACATGACGTTCTCTTGCACTAAGGGGTTGAGAATACAAACAAGTAATCGCATGGCAACCTCTGCTTCCCTCTGCGAAGGGAGTATATTTTACTTTTATGCAAAGAGTCAAAGTTTTTCTCTCTATTCTTTTTATTTTTCTCTTTTGGCAAGCATCATGTGGTGAGGAAAGATCTAGGCACATATGTCCAGTTGAATATAGATGGCATGAGTTATTATCATTGGCATCACCCTTTAGGTGAGTATGTTGGGACGCGAAACTATAAGCCCCTATCTTTCTATGTGTCCGGTTGAAACGTTTTGCTCGTGGGTACAAGGTGAGTGTTAGAAATCATAGAAGACTATATGATGGTTGAGTATGTGGACTTGCCTAAAGGCTCCGACACGTGACCCTTCCTAAAAAGATGATGAATTGTAGTTGCAAAGTTGACTGAGAGCATGGTTTGTCGGTTTCTACTAGAGTTTTTGCATTATACTTCGATTGTGTGATGAACTATTACTTATTCATGAGAAGTATATGATAAAAGTTCTATGATAAAGGTCCTATGTTTAATGTTGTTGTTATAATAATCAACATGATGCTTCTATGCCCGTATTTTGTTTTTATCGACACCTCTCTCTCAAAGCATGTGGACATGTTTTTCGATTTCGGTTTTCACTTGAGGACAAGCGAGGTCTAATCTTGGGGGAGTTGATACGTCCATTTTGCATAATGTCATCTTACTATTATTTATAATGTTTTTATCCATAATAATGCTTTTTGGAGTATTTTCTAATGCTTTTTCTCTCATAATTTGGAAGGAACACACCAAGAGGGGAATTCCGGCAGTTGGAAATCTGGACCTGAAAAAGCTATGTCAGGCCACCTATTCTGCACAACTCCAAATGAGCTGAAACTTCACGGACATTTTTATGGATTATTTAAGAATTACTGGAGCCAATAAACACCAGATGGGGGCCACTAGGTGGGCACAACCCACCTGGGCGCGCCAGGCGTGTCCTGGTGGGTGGTGGGCTCCTCAGCCCACCTCCGGTGCCCATCTTCTGGTATATAAGTCATTTTGACCTGGAAAAAAAATAAAAGGAGGACTTTTAGGATGAAGTGCCGCCACCTCGAGGTGGAACTTGGGCAGGAGCACTTTTGCCCTCCGGCAGAGCGATTTCGCCGGGGGAACTTCCCTCCCGGAGGGGGAAATCATCGTCATGATCATCACCAACAACTCTCCCATATTGGGGAGGGAAATCTCCATCAATATATTCAACAACACCATCTCCTCTCAAAGCCTAGTTCATCTCTTGTGTTCAATCTTGTTACCGGAATTATTGGTGCTTGTGGGTGACTAGTAGTGTTGATTACATCTTGTAGTTGATTACTATATGGTTTATTTGGTGGAAGATTATATGTTAAGATCTACTATGCTATTTATTACTCCTCTGGTCATGAACATGTTTATCATTTGTGAGTATTTACTTTTGTTCTTAAGGTCACGGGAGAAATCATGTTGCAAGTAATCATGTGAACTTGATATGCGTTCGATATTTTGTTAGTATGTATGTTGTTATTCCCTTAGTGGTGTCATGTGAACATCGACTACATGACACTTCACCATATTTGGGCCTAAGGGAATGCATTGTGGAGTAGCAATTAGATGTTGGGATGCAAGAGTGACAGAAGCTTAAACCCCAGTTTATGCGCTATTTCGTAAGGGACCGATTGGATCCAAAAGTTTAATGCTATGGTTAGAATTTATTCTTAATACTTTTCTCGTAGTTGCGGATGATTGCAGGAGGGTTAATCATAAGTAGGAGGTTTGTTCAAGTAAGAAAAACACCTAATCACCGGTCCACCCACATATCAAATTATCAAAGTAGCGAACATAAATCAAACCATCATGATGAAAGTGACAAGATGAAATTCCCGTGTACCCTCAAGAATGCTTTGCTTATCATAAGAGACCATTTTGGCATGTCCTTTGCCTCAAAAGGATTGGGATACCTTGCTTCACTTTTGTTACTATTATCGTTACTTGCTCATTACAATTTCAGCACTTGCAGACAATATCTGACCGGAAACTACTTGCCATTTCCTTCTGCTCCTCGTTGGGTTCGACACTCTTACTTATCGAAAAGAGCTACAATTGATCTCCTATCCTTGTGGGTCATCAGAGGCCTCATGGTTGAAACAAACTACAAAAGAAGTGGCAAGAAAATGATTGCCTTCAGATCAAACAATCTATCTTGTACGCAACAACTGAAGACTAGTCTGACTTGTGGTTTCTACGTCTGCATTCACATGAAAGAATTCATATGGTCCGTGAAAACGTTACAGCAGCATGATAAAATCCTCAAATGGGGTCAAGAACTACAAAACAATTCGGCCGAAGTTGACGTAGTGCTCGAAGAACTACAACTCAAGTTCACGGCTATCATAAAGGAGGACCACTCGTCGTCTGATATATTCTATAATAACACCGAACAAGATGAGTCCAACACTACTAGGAAAAGGCCTACTAATGGCGCACCAGTTTTGCCTACTAATGGCGCATCACTGGTGCGCCATTAGTATCACGCCACTAGTATTTTTTACTAATGGAGCACCACTGGTGCGCCATTAGTATCTGGTATACTAATGGCGCACCACCAAGTGCGCCATTAGTATATAACACCATGCGCCATTAGTATGCCTCCCAGGGCCATATTTAACCATGTGCTTTGGCACACTAATGGCGCACTGCGGATGGATGCGCCATTAGTATACTTGGCATACTAATGGCGCACTCTTTAGTGATGCACCATTAGTATGAATATTAGGGGTTTTTTTACTTTTCTGATTTTTGCACAGGTTATAAAATATATTATTTGACAGAATATAGACAGTAGCACACAGCAACAGCAGATTCATCGAATACAATAGAAGATTAGTCTCCGAATACAATTCATCATATTAGTCTCCGAATTCAAAAGACCGAACAAAGATAAAACATTATAAGTCTCGAGACCGCGAGTATCGAGTTTGTCGGAAGTAATACTAATCCTAACAAGTCCTACTAATCATCATCATACAACTTCTACTCGTTATTCATAACAAGTCATATGATCATCATCTTGATAGTCATCGAACCAACCCTACTTAATTGTTCTTAGCACATGATCATCAGTATTATGCAGGACCTAAATACCCTATTTAACCTAAAATAGCATAAAACAATATAGACCCTGACTCTCCATTATGGAGAATGGAGAACATCTGTCTCCAATTCTTGCGCTTCGCTTCCTTTTGCTTCCAAGAAGCTCCTTACGACTGTCCATACATTTTTTCCATCCTTTAATTTTCATGTCTCCACTTCTTTTAGAAATCTCGTATGGACAGTTGAGATTCGGAGGACGACCTGGCTGTATGTTCAAAACATTAACACTACCTTTCTGATACATCATATGAGGCACACAATTCTCTGGGATTATCTGTTGAAAAACATAGTAATAACTTCATAGTTAGCAATGATGTACTAGTTTTAGAAGTATGCAAAAGATGCACGGATGTCGTAATAGTAAAAATCTTACCAGGGTATCTCCATGGTAGTTACCGTAGTTGAACACATGCACTAGTGGCACGTATTTACCATAATGTTGAGGAGTTTGATTGTGGATAATGTAATTCTCAATGTCAGTACAAAATCCGACCAGATGATTTTTCTCCTTGTAAGTTGTTAATTCGGAGCCATCGGTGTAGTGGGTTTTGTCTACCATCTCCCACACATTCTTTGAACAATAAAAATAAGCTGTCAATGGAAATAAGCTGTCAACTATTTTGAAATAAACAATATAAATTAGCTAATAACTATGTCTGAGAAACTCACATAGCGGTAGAACTGGAGGCGTATCAACAAGGACCCAAATGTCCATATTGTCTTGGTTGATGTCAGGATTACCAAGATCCATGGTGATAAGCATACCCTCATCAAAACCATACATCTTGCAAAATGCTTCCCAATTTTTGCAACCAAAATGGGTTACGCTCTCAGAATTATATAGATTTACTTCAAAGTCCACATCGTGATGAGTCCTTAGGTGAATTTTCTTTGTTTCAGAAATTTCATGGTCTTCAAAATCCATCCTCTCCAAGACATAGCGTCTTGCATGGCATGGGATAATCTATACTCGAATTGTAAAAGATGAAAATTACACGTTGAAATAGTTGAAGTCATGCTTAATTATGAAAATAACACTTGTCGTCGTTGTGTACCGTTTCAACTTCGAAGGTCTCCACGAGCTTAATGCTGAAGCGTCTATCATCGTCCAGGTGAGGCATGCCGCACAGATCTCGATCGTCGTGGCACCAGTCGCACTCCGCCGGGAGACTTTCGCCGTCCCTTTCATCGTCCGATGATGATGACGACATATCCTACGTTCATAATTCAAAACTACATCATTTAGGGTTTGTCGACACCGAGGCATCCTAAAAGCTAAGCTTTTATCATTTAGGGTTTGTCAACACCGAGGCACCCTAAAAGCCTAAGCTTTCATCATTTAGGTTCTTATCGACACTGAGGCACCCTAAAAGCCAAGGTTTTATCATTTAGGGTTTGTCGACGTCGAGGCACCCTAAAAGCCTAAGCTTTCATCATTTAGGTTTTGTCGACGCCGAGGCACCCTAAAAGCCTAAGCGTACATCATTTAGGTTCTCATCGACACCGAGGCACCCTATAGAAGCCAAGTTAAGTTTTCATCATTTAGGGTTTATCGATGCCGAGGCAACCTAGGTTGGGCCTAATCACTTGGCACTAATCACTTGGCTCTATTGCCACCTATGTTGGGTTTATCATCTAGGGTTTAGGGCCTAATCACTTGGCTCTATTGCCACCTATGGTTTAATGCAGCAAGAATGGCAGGGAAGTTGATCCTACTTAACTAAGTACTAAGATACCCCGGCCCATGCATTAGTCGCAAGTACCCCATATATCCTATTTTTAGCAAAGTCATGCTAAAATTCACGGAAAATTTCAGCATGACCTTTGCTGAAAATAGGACATATGGAGTACCCGAATTTGCGGGAACGGAAGTTAATCGACATTCCGGCAAACTCAAGGGCCTCTCGGGGTACCTGCAAATTCATCACAACACAATGGTCGGAGACAAAACCCAGCAACTTTACAAGTCTTTCACAGATTTGTTTGCAAGTTCTGATATGTAATAAAGATGAGCCTCAAAGATGAGCCTCCAATGCTGATTTGTTTGCCTCAAGACAAGATGAACCTCCAATGCAACAAGTAATAAAATGTTTGCAAGTTCTGATATGTTTGCAAGATGAACCTCCATTGCAACAGTCTTAGACATTAGGACACTACAATGATCTACAACCTTATGTAAAGTGCCAACTCCATAGATTTCTTTTTCACAGCTTTTATATTATTTCTAGAAGCAACACAACAGGGTTAAACACCAGAATCTTCAGTCTAATTAAACCCTAAAATAAACATTTCTCTTTCCCCTCCCCCCTCCTATCCCTCTATCTCTCTTTCCCAGCTCCAACCCCAAACACAAATTAAGTTAGCCATGGTTTAAACACCAGCTCATTCATTCTCACCTCTGGTCCAGGTGCTCTTCTCCTCCTCGTGCCTCTATCCTGTCACTCAGCCCAGGAACACCTGCACATTCACAGCAAAAAGCAACAGCTTGTTCAAACACTTCTTTTTTACTGTGTTATTCCAGCTAGGAAAAAAACTTTGCTTCAAAAGCAAATAAGAGCAGGAGTGCAAGCATCTAATGCTTGCTGCTCTTCTTCTTGCCACTTGCAGCACTGCAACTTGCCTCCTGATCCTCCTAATGCACCATCACAAAATTAATTTCAGGTTACCTGAGAGGAGAGGAGGAAGAGAGGAGAAGAGAGGCAGAGGAGGAAGAGAGGAGAAGAGAGGCAGAGGGAGGAGGACGAGAGGAGAAGAGAGGAGGAAGAGAGGAAAAGAGAGGAGGAAGAGAGGAAAAGAGAGGCAGAGGGAGGAGGGTTACCTGACCACGACGAGGAGGCGCGGGGGCTGCGATGGAGACGGAGGCGTGGGGGCGGCGGCGGCGTGGGGGCGGCGACAGAGACGGAGGAGCGGGGGCGGCGGCGGCGTTGCGGCGGCGACGAAGATGGAGGCGCGGGGGTGGCGACGGCGTGGGTCGGGGCAGCGGGGGGAATTAGCTAGGGGGCGAGGGAGAGGGACGAAGGGGATCTGGCAAGAGGGAGGGAATTAGCTAGGGGGAATCTTACTAATGGCGCACCTGCGGTCGGTGCGCCATTAGTAATCTTTTTTTTACATAGCAATGGCGCACCAGGCAGAGGTGCGCCATTAGTAATCTTTTTTTACATAGCAATGGCGCACCAGGAAGAGGTGCGCCATTAGTAATCTTTTTTTATATATAGCAATGGCGCACCAGCCAGAGGTGCGCCATAAGTATTTTTTTTATGCATGTAATAATTTTTTAGAAAATGAATATGAATATGAAACAGTAATATTTTTTATAAAAACAGTAATAATTGTTGTTTAACAAAAATTGTAGTCTACACTTTTTTATTATTATTATTTTTAAATGAAGAGGGGAGAGGAGGCGCGGGTGGGATCGAGATCGAGATGGAGGGGGAATCGAGATCGAGATGGAGGGGGATCGAGATCGAGTGTCCTCATGAATATTCAATATTTTATCAAATTGAATATGAAAAAATATCATCAAATTTGAAAAAATATTCATGAATTCAAAAAGTGCCCATGAAATTTAAAAATATTCATGATATCAAAAAGTGGCCATGAAATACAACCGAGAAATGAAGACTACGATTTAAATACAGTCGATCTTAGCTAGCTATCTGTTCATAATCTTCTTGCCCTTCTTTTTCGGAAATGGAGTTCTTCTGTGGAACGGACGTCCATTAGGTAGGGTGGTCCTGCTTCTTCTTGTAGTGTATGCTGCTACTTCATCGTCATCGTCATGTTCAATCTTCGGGTAGCCGTACTTGTCGAAGTCTTGCTCATTGGCTACTCCATCCATTCCGATGATCTTCCTTTTGCCTCTCCTCACGACAACACGACTGGGCTTTGACGGGTCGGTAATGAAGAAGCATTGGTCCACTTGGGAAGCCAGTACCCATGGCTCATTTTTCACGGTGACGTTTGCGCCCGTGGTCTTGGATTTGGCTTCGGGTATAACCATGGTGGTGAAATACCGGTCTTCTTTTAGGACGCTCTTGGCCCATCTGACATGGAACATCGGGACCTTCTCTCCAGCGTAGCTCAGCTCCCAGATCTCCTCGATCCTTCCATCGTATCTGTCCTTGTCGTTACCGGTGTAGGATTCCATCGTTACCCCGGAGTTCTGATAACCATCGCTCTTCATGTCCTTGTCCTCGGTGTAGAATGTGTAGCTGTTGATATCGTACGCCTAGGCAAATATGAGTTGTTCTTCCGCGGAAGAATCCTCATGTAAAGGGTACGACAGAAGCTTCTACTTGAACCAACGCGTGAAACATGAGTTGTGCTCTTTGATTATATCTCCGTCCGTCCTCTGTTGGCCTTGGTCATTGTACGTCTTCTCAATAAAGGTTTTGTGCTCTACCACCCAAGGATCGACCACGTCTATGTGTTGTAGCGCGACTAGGTTTGCTCTTTCAAAGTCGGCGAGTCGACCCTCGAAGTCGACATGCATTTCGCGGCGACCCTCATGGTGACCCCATCCAGCGAGCCTGCCGAGGTGCCTGTTGACGGGCAGACCAACGGGGTTCTCGATGCCTAGATAATTCGTGCAGTAGGAGATGCACTCTTCGGTCAGAAAGCCCCTGGCTATACTTCCCTCTGGACGTGACATGTTGCGAATGTATCCTTTGATGACACCATTCATCCTTTCGAATGGCATCATGCTGTGCAGGAACGTCGGCCCAAGTTGGATGATATCCTCCACGATCTGGACCAGCAGATGCACCATAACGTCGAAGAATGCGGGTGGGAAGTACATCTCAAGCTCGCATAGTATCACCACGATCTCTTCCTGTAGCCTTCTGAGTTCTGAGAGATGACGTCGAAAAAGTTGCATAGGCCAAATAGCATTTCACGGACGTGCGCATCCATGATCCCACAGATTGCAACTGGAAGTATCTGCGTCATCAGCACGTGACAGTCGTGAGACTTCATCCCGCTGAACTTCTGCTTCGCTGGGTCTAGGTATCTGCTTATCTTCCCCGCGTAACCGTAAGGAAGTTTTACTCCTACGAGGCTGGTGAAAAACTGCTCGATCTCCTCCTGACTTAGAGTGAAGCACGTGGGAGGGTAGTCATTTCCGGTCTTCTTGGCCTTTTTGCCTTTGCGACGACTTTCTGTGTCCTGCTTTGCCTCATCATCATCATCATTAGCGTGAAGCTCCTGCCTGATGTCCATTGATTTCAAGTCTGCCCTTTCTTTCGTCCCATCTTTGGTCCTCTCTAGCATGTTGAGTAGGGTACCAAGCAGACTCTCGCACACGTTCTTCGTGATATGCATGGCATCAAGGCTGTGAGGCACACGGTGGATCTTCCAGTATGACAAGTCCCAGAAAACAGACTCGTTTTCCATACCTTCAGCAGCGGCTCTGGCGCCTTTCGCTTCTTTTCCGGCTCTGGCGCCTTTTGCTTCTTTCCCGGAAGTGGGCAATCTTTCCAATTTTTCAACAACCCGTCTATTTACTCGCTGCTCCTCGTACGCGGGTGTCTTCGGAGTTCGGTTTCACCATCGAACAGATCCTTGAGTTTCCTCCACGGGTCATCGTCGCGAAGCCACCTTCGATGTCCCATGAACACAGTTTTCGAAGACCCGGGATCTCTATCTAGCTGGCGATACGTTGTGTCATCCATGCACCTGACGCATCCAGAAAATCCGTGGACCACCTTGCCCCGTGAGATAGCCGTAACCGAGATAGTCGTGCACCGTCGTGAGCAGTGCGGCTCTCATAGGGAAATATTCTTTTTCTGCGGCGTCCCACGTATTGGCTGGCGTTTTCCACAGCGTGTCTAGCTCCTCTTTCAGCAGCCCCAGATACAGATTGATGTCGTTCCCTGGTTGTTTCAGCCCTTCAAGTAGCATACTCATGTGAATGTACTTCCTCTTCATGCACAACCAGGGGGAAGGTTGTACATCCACACAAACACAGGCCAGGTGCTATGTGTGCTTCTCTGGCTGCCAAACGGATTGACTCCATCGGTGCTCGCGCCCAGCATGATGTTCCTTGGATCCTTTCCAAATTCTGGTTGTTCGAAGTTCAACGCTTGCCACTGGCTCCCATCCTTAGGGTGACTCAGCATCTTGTCTTTTTTTATTTATTTCCGGATCATTTGCGTCATCTTCTCGCTTCTTCTCCTCCCTATCCGCGTGCCAACACAGGAGCTTTTCTACCTTAGGGTCCATGAAATACCGCTGCAGACGAGGAGTGATCGGAAAGTACCACACCACTTGTTGAGGAGCTTTCTTCCTCTTCTTGTATCGAGTGACGCCGCACACCGGACATATGGTAGACTCCGCGTGCTCGCCCCGATAAATGATGCAATTGTTCATGCACACATGGTATTTCACTTGCGGTAAATCCAGAGAACACACAACTTTCTTCGCCTCCTCGAAACTGGTCGGGAACTTGTTCCCCTTGGGAAGACGTTCGTGCTAGAATGACATGTTCTCGTCGAAGCATGCATCGGTCATTTTGTGTTTTACCTTCATCTCCAAAGCCATGAGCGTTACTTTCAGGCGGGTATCCTCGGGTCTGCATCCTTCATACAATGGAGTAACCGCGTCTATCTCCAGTTGATCCAGCTTGGCTTTCTCTCGGGCGGCAGCTCTTGCGTTATCCGTCTGCTTGAGAAGCAGCTCTTGAATATGAGGGTCCTGCACCCAGCCCATCGATGGTCCATCGTCGTCTGCTCCTCCGGCATCTAGATCTTCATGATCATGCCCTTCGTCTGCTCCGGCATCTTCCTCATCATCATGTCCGGCATCTTCTACATGATGACTGTGTACAGCATCACCGTCGTGATCATGTCCTGGAGATTCTTCATCTTCTCGCCCGCCCGAGCCGCGGTGGTTGTCTTGCTGCCCTTCCTCATTTCTTGCCCGGCCCCTATGGACGACTTCATAGTCATCTTCATCACCTTGCCACTGATAGCCATCCATGAAACCATTCAAGAGCAGGTGGTCCCGCACCTGCCCGGAATCCGAGTCCGCTATAAGGCTCTTCAGCTTGCATCTTTGACATGGACATCTTATCTCTATCTCGTTCTTTTGAAGCATCTCGGCCTTCGCGGAGCTCAAAAACCTATTCACGATGCCTTCGGTCATCGTGCGAACCATGGTGGCCTGCGGGGTAGAGCAAAACGATATTTTAGAACCAAGAAAAAATTTGGCATGACTTTCCCTAAAAATAGGACCAAAAAGAATGCATAGTGCCAAAATTCTCGCCGAAACGGAAATGAATCAACATTCCGGCAAAATATTGGCAACTATCGCATTTCAAATACCGGTACCTGCAAAGACAAACATATATGCAACACCACAAACATATGCAACACCACAAACATACATAGATCTAGCTAGGCCAGAAAAAGTGCATGTGCACGTTGTTGGAGCGAGCTAGGGAGAAAAAAGTAGATCTACAACATGAAGATAGCTTTCCCCTTACTTACCTATCAAAAAAAGGTAATTTCAACACTTAATTTTGATGAATCTATGGTGCAAATGAGGTGAGGAGGAGGAGGCAGCCAACAAGCTTAGAGAAGGAGGTGGGGGGGATGTAGTGGGGAAAGTGAGTGTGTAGGTGTGGCTGTCCAAAAATATCTAGCTGGTCCCAGGTTACTAATGGCGCACCACAGAGACATGCGCCATTAGTAACCCAACATACTAATGGCGCACCACACAGACATGCGCCATTAGTAGTTTTTCAAAAAAGTAAAAAAAATAATTTTTATACTAATGGCGCACCGTGGCACAGTGCGCCATTACTAGTTTAAACTAGTAATATCGCACTATGCAACGGTGCACCATTAGTAGTTTTGAAAAAAGTAAAAAAAAATACAGTAGTGGCGCACTCTATGGCTGGTGCGCCATTAGTAGTTCTAACTACTAATGGCACACTCTGCCCGGATGCGCCATTAGTATGTTTGAAAAAATGAAAAAAAAACATTTTATTACTAGTGGCGCACCGTGTGCCTGGTGCGTCATTAGTGTCTTCCACACTAATGGCGCACCAACAGATGGTGCGCCATTAGTATATAGTAATGGCGCACCACATGTCTGGTGCGCCATTAGTGTCATTTCCATCTATAGCCCTTTTCCTAGTAGTGCAACCAACAAAAGGGCCTAACCTAGCTTATGAAAGAGGGCACAACTACAACCGTGACTAAACATATTTTGCCTGTTAACTATGTTGTTTTACTTTATCAGCAGAACATATTTGATGATGATGTATTTTGCGTTACTCATTTATTCTTAATGTACTTCTCGTTCTTTATTCTGAATTATTACCACTAGTTTTATTCCTGATTTGCTCCCATTTTTTGTGAAATGTTCTTTATTTCCATCAGCTAATGCTGATGCTGCCATGGCAGCATTTTTATTCTATCCTGGTGCAACAATCAGTGGCGGGCACTAATAAGCGCCCACCGCACATACTTTACACAGCAGTGGCGAGCGTTGTAACTGGCCCGCCATTGGTAAGGTTTGATACGTATCCAATGTATCTATAATTTTTCATTGTTCCATGCTGTTATATTATCAATCTTGGATGTATAATCATTTTATATCATTTTTTGGTACTAACCTATTGACATAGTGCCAAGTGCCACTTGTTGTTTTTCCATGTTTTTACATCGCGGAAAATCAATATCAAACGGAGTCCAAATGCCACAAAACTTTAAGGAGAATTTTTATGGGCCAAAAGGAACACAACGAGCCCTGGCTGCGCGTAGGGGGTTACCCCGAGGGAGGCACAACCCACCAGGGCGCGCCAGGAGGCCCAGGCGCGCCCTGGTGGCTTGTGCCCACCTCGGGTGACCCCCGGACTGCCTCTTTGCTCTATAAATACCCCAATATTCCCAAACCCTAGGGGAGTTGATGAAATATTGATCCAGCCACCGCAGAGTCCAGAACCACCAGATCCAATCTAGACACCATCTCGGATGGGGTTCACCACCTCCATTGGTGCCTCTCTGATGATGCGTGCTTAGTTCTTTGTAGACCTTCAGGTCCATAGTTAGTAGCTAGATGGCTTCATCTCTCTCTCATGATTCTCAATACAATGGTCTATTTGAGATCCATATGATGTTACTCTTTTACGGTGTGTTTGTTTGGATCCGATGAACTTTGAATTTATGATCAGATCAATCTTTTTATGTCCATGAAAGTATTTGAGTTTCTTTGATCTCTTTTATGCATGATTGCTTATATCCTCGTATTTCTTCTCCGATATTTGGGTTTTATTTGGCCAACTTGATCTATTTATCTTGCAATGGGAAGAGGTGCTTTGTAGTGGGTTCAATCTTACGGTGCTTGATCCCAGTGACAGAAGGGGAACCGACACGTATG
This sequence comes from Triticum urartu, assembly GCF_003073215.2. Classification (NCBI taxonomy): domain Eukaryota; kingdom Viridiplantae; phylum Streptophyta; class Magnoliopsida; order Poales; family Poaceae; genus Triticum; species Triticum urartu. Next base: position 595,465,063 of record NC_053026.1, read on the forward strand.
TATCGTTGCAACTAAGGATAAAACAATGGGGTCTATCTCTACATAGATATATATTGTCTACATCATGTCATCGTTCTTATTGCATTACTCCATTTCTCCATGAACTTAATACACTAGATGCATGCTGGTAGCGGCCGATGTGTGGAGTAATAGTAGTAAATGCAGGCAGGAGTTGGTCTACTAATCTTGGACGTGATGCCTATATAATGATCATTTCCTGGATATCGTCATGAGTATTTGAAGTTCTATCAATTTCCCAACAGTAATTTGTTCACCCACCGCTTTGCTATTTTTCTCGGGAGAAGCCACTAGTGAAATCTACGGCCCCGGGGTCTCTTTCTCATATTATTTGCCTTTGCGATCTACTTTTATTTGCTTTTATTTTCAGATCTATTAATCCAAAAACCCAAAAATACTTTTTTGCAATTTATTTTATTTGCGATCTACTTATTCAATCTATTACAACTTTTTCCCGTCACACACCAATTTCTGGCACCGTTACCTGAAAGGGATTGACAACCCCTTTAACATGTCGGGTTGCGAGGATTTGTTTTTTTGTGCAGGGGTTGTTTACGTTGTGTTGCTTGGTTCTCCTACTGGTTCTCCTACTGGCACCGTTGTCGGGGAGGATCTTCAACATATACCAGGTTCCTAATCACAAATCTCATCTCCTCTCAATTTACATTATTTGCCATTTGCCTCTTATTTTCCTCTCCCCCACTTCAGAAAAAATTGCCATTTTATTCGCCCCTCTTTTCTGTTCGCCGTTTTCTTGTCGGATCTATTTTTCTGTGAAACCTTGTTTGCCATTTATTATCATTATGGATAGTCCTTCCCCTATTGCTTTCACTCCTGAGAACGAAGTTCTCAACTTTAAACAAAGGGGGGAGAAAATTTAAAAGATGCTTGGTATAGGATTTCCAGTGCTCATAATAGATCTACCCGTAAGCAATCCACCGTTGTTCTTCTTCGTTGTTTTTATGTTGGCGTCACCATTTGGTATAGATTCGTCCTTGATATGATTACCGGTGGAAATTTCTTGATGTTTCCTTCTCTTTATGCCTTTAATGCTATGGAAAATTTAGTGGGCTCACCACCCTTCGTGATTAATGAAACAACTTTGACTCTTGAGCATGTTATGGAAAGACTAGATGCTATTGAAAAGAAAATGCTCACCGAAGATCATATGGGAATTATAGATAAAAAGATGCATAATTTTGCCACCAATATGGGGTCAAAAGCGGGAGATATTCTTAAGTTGCTAAGGGAAAAGGGTGCCATAATTCATTAAAGAATAGAAAAAAGCCCTTCTCAGATTGATAAATTAGAAGAACTTTTTAGTAATCTAAGCATGGCTTTCACTTCCGCCCAAACTATCGAAAAAACTCCCATTAAAATTGGTAGAGCCTCCAAGAACAAGGTTGCAACCTCTAGTAATATTAATAAAGAAAATCTTAAGATGATTGGTATCGACCCGGATTTTGAAGTGATAAGAGATCCTTTTTGCAAGAATGAAATCTTTGGATTTATTCCTAGGAGTGTTGTTATTGAAAATCTTTATGCTAAATCTCTGAAGGATTCTAAGTATTTGATTGAAGAGTTGGACAAAGATGACAAAACTTAGATCCTTGCTTTATGCCTAGCTAAGGGCGTAAAACTATAGCACTTGTTGGGAGCAACCCAATGAATAAAAATTATTTTTGTTTTCTTCTTCCTATTTTTGAGTGTTAGCACAATTATGCTACTGTTATGATTGTGTATTTTATGTTTCAATTAGTGTTTGTGCAAAGTAAAGCCTATAGGATCTTCTTGGATGATAGTTGTTTGATCTTGCTGAAAAAACAGAAAATTTTGCGCTCGCGAAAATAATTTTAATTTTTTATCAGAGAGCTATAAAATACCCATCCCACTTGCAGTAGAACAATGTAGAAATTTCTCATGTTGTCCTAATTTTTCAGAATTTTTGGAGTTACAGAAGTATTTGAAATAGTCAGATTGCTACAAACTGTTCTATTTTGACAGATTATGTTTTCTTTGTGTTGTGTGCTTATTTTGATGGCTCTATGGTTTTCTTTGATGATTTTTTGCCATAGAAAAGTTGGAATACAGTAGATATAATGCAAGAACAAAATATGAATAGGTTTGATACATCACTTATAGTAGTGATTTATTATTCTTATACTAACGGATCTCACGGAAGTTTTGTTGAGTTTTGTGTAATTGAAGTTTTCAAGTTTTGGGTTATATTACAATGGATGAAGGAATAAGGAGGAGAAGAGCCTAAGCTTCGGGATGCCCCGGCATCCCAAGCTATTATCCAAAAATGAGCAACCAACTAAGCTTGGGGATGCCCCCGAGTGGCATCCCCTCTTTTCTTCTAACGACCATCAGTATTTTACTCAAAATTATATTTTTATTCGTCACATACTATGTATTTTTCTTGGAGCGTCTTGTATGATATGAGTCTTTGCTTGTTTTATTTTGTGTTTTAAGTCTTGATCCCCTGCTGGACAGACCTATTTGAGAGAGCCAAAATTATGTCATGACTTGTTAGAATTGCTCTCTATGCTTGACTTAAATTTTTATGAGCTATGGACTTGCTCTAGTGCTTCACTTATATCTTTTTGAGCATGGTGTGCTTAGTATTTTTGAAGAAATGCTCTATTTATTCACTTAGATTTGTTTTAGAGTTAGTAAAATTTTCAAGAAATTATCTCTTGCTTCACTTAAATTAATTTGAGAGAAAGAAATATTATGCTCATGATCTTCACTTATATTTGTTTGAGCTTGTCAAAAGCAACACATGAAAATTAGTCCCAAAGTGATAGATATCCAAGAAGTATATAATAAAAAAATTCATGAAGATCATTGGACAAAATAAACTTGATTCTTAGTAATAGTTTTGAGATATGATGTTGTGATATGTGAGTCTTCTTGATGAGTAATTATGCTTTAGCAAGAATATTGGTGTTAAGGTTTGTGATTCCCTATGCAAGAACGAAAGTCAATAGTTATGCAATGAAATTATATCCTACTTATGGTGCATTATTTGGTGTTATTTATGTTTAATGCTTGCTTACGAGATTATTCATTTATTAATTGGTCGCTTCCCAATCTTTTGCTAGCCTTCATTTTGCACTAAATATGATCACTACTTGTGCATCCAAAAACATTTAAACCAGTTTTGCCAGATGAGTCCACTATATCTACCTATATGCGGTATTCTTTTGCCGTTCTAAGAAAATTTTCATGTGCCATATCTAATTTTCAAAATAAACTTCTCTTTTACGTGTTCCTTTCGCTCGCAGAGCAGTGAGGGGTGGCTAATATTTTCCATGCTAGATCTGTTATTCTCAAGATGAGTGTTTATTCACTTGTCATTGCACGAGAGTAAGACAAAGGTATTAGGGATGCCCAGTCCCGAAATGCAAAAAAAATGAATTTACTTTATGTTGTAAAATAATAAATTCCTTGGAAAGTGTTGGTATGGAGGGCACCCGTGGATACGGTTAGTCATGGAAAGTGAAAGTATGGTGGAAAAAGGAATAAACTTTATTTTCTATTTGGGAACCGCCTATGATATATCTAAGCAAGGAAAGTATTGGGAACTCTAAGTCGTTTTCATTGGTGGGATGGATACACCTCCCAAAATGTTGTTATCTCTATGTTTTTTGCTTTGAGCTCTGGCACCTCTACAAATCCCTACTTCCCTCTGGGAAGGGCCTTTCTCTTACTTTATGCAATTTTTATTTTGAAATTGAGTCTCCATCTTCTCTTATAAAAGCACCAACCAGGAGGCAATATGATCATACTTGAGTATTGGATATAGCTAATATGTGATTATGTTTCATGAATGGATCAATGGTTGAGCATGATGGGCTAGGGATAGCTCATTTTAGCGTTGATATTTTGAAAGATATGGTTGCTTGTTGATATGCTTGAGTATTTAAATTATCATGTCAAAACTAGACTATTGCTTTTAACAATATAAAAGTCCAAATGTTCATGCTATAATGAAAGAAATATGATATGACATGTTAGGCAACATTCCACATCAAAATTCTGCTTTTATCACTTCCATACTCAAGGACGAGTAGGAGTTAAGCTTGGGGATGCTAATACGTCTCCAACGTATCTATAATTTTTGATTGTTCCATGCTATTATATTATCAATCTTGGATGTTTTATAATCATTTTATATCATTTTTTGGTACTAACCTATTGACATAGTGCCAAGTGCCACTTGTTGTTTTTCCATGTTTTTTACATCGCAGAAAATTAATATCAAATGGAGTCCAAATGCCACAAAACTTTACGGAGAATTTTTATGGGCCAAAAGGAACACAACGGGCCCTGGCTGTGCCTGGGGGGTGCCGCGAGGGAGGCACAACCTACCAGGGCGCGCCAGGAGGCCCAGGCGCGCCCTGGTGGGTTGTGCCCACCTCGGGTGCCCCCCGGACCGTCTCTTTGCTCTATAAATACCCCAATATTCCCAAAACCCTAGGGGAGTCGACGAAATATTGATCCAGCCGCCGCAGAGTCCAGAACCACCAGATCCAATCTAGACACCATCTCGGATGGGGTTTACCACATCCATTGGTTCCTCTCCGATGATGCGTGAGTAGTTCTTTGCAGACCTTCGGGTTCGTAGTTATTAACTAGATGGATTCATCTCTCTCTCAGGATTCTCAATACAATGGTCTCTTGGAGATTCATATGATGTAACTCTTTTGCAGTGTGTTTGTTGGGATCCGATGAACTTTGAGTTTATGATCAGATCGATCTTTTTATATCCATGAGAGTATTTGAGTTTCTTTGATTTCTTTTATGCATGATTGCTTATAGCCTCGTATTTCTTCTCAAATATTTGGTTTTTCTTGGCCAACTTGATCTATTTATCTTGCAATGGGAAGAGGTGCTTTTTAGTGGGTTCGATTTTATGGTGCTTGATCCCAGTGACAGTAGGGGAACCGACACGTATGTATGGTTGCTACTAAGGATAAAACGATGGGGTCTATCTCTACATAGATATATCTTGTCTACATCATGTTATCGTTCTTATCGCATTACTCCGTTTTTCCATGAACTTAATACACTAGATGCATGCTGGATAGCGGTCGATGTGTGGAGTAATAGCAGTAGATGCAGGCAGGAGTCAGTCTACTAATCTTGGACGTGATGCCTATATAGTGATTATTGCCTGGATATCGTCATGAGTATTTGAAGTTCTATCAATTGCCCAACAGTAATTTGTTCACCCACCGCTTTGCTATTTTCTTCGAGAGAAGCCACTACTGAAGTATACGGCCGCCGGGTCTGTTTCTCATATTATTGGCCTTTGCGATCTACTTTTATTTGCTTTTATTTTCAGATCTATTAATCAAAAAACCCAAAAATACTTTGCTGTACTTTATTTTATTTGCGATCTTTTTATTCAATATATTACAACTTTTTCCCGTCACACACCAATTTCTGGCACCGTTACCCGAAAGGGATTGACAACCCCTTTAACACGTCGGGTTGCGAGGATTTGTTATCTGTGTGCAGAGGCTTTTTATGTTGTGTTGCTTGGTTCTCCTACTGGTTCCATAACCTTGGTTTCATATGTGAGGGAAATACCTACTGCCGCTGTGCTGCAACATCCCTTCCTCTTTGGGGAAGTACCGACGTAGCTTCAAGCGACATCAAGGTTGTCGGACACTGCTATGCGATTGATTATACAGCGGGCAATTTACACCGCCGGCCACTGTTTGGAAGCTACCACTGGCGGGCGTGTGCCCGCCACTAATGCCACTTTAGCAGTGTGGCGGGCGGCCCTAAGAGGTTCGCCCGCCACTGCTAGGCATTCCTGCAGTAGTGATCCGACAATCTTAGATGGCAACAACAAGATTTAGGGCTAAAGAGCTATGGATTGAAACAATGTCACCAAAGATGGTGGAGTCACAGGTTGAAGGAGACAAGCTGGTGGATGTGAACATCACAACCTTGGGGAGGGGAGGAGCTTCCTTTACTCTCTTGCAAGCTCTTCCTTCAATCTTCCTCGTAAGACTTGCTACCGGGACCCCAATTACACGTCGGGGATGGAGTTGCAACTAAGACAAAAATGGGTGAGTCTCAAGTTGTGTGTCGAGGGTGGACTTGCAAGTAGGATAAAAATGGATCAAACCCAGTTGCGTATCGAGGATGGACTTGAAATTGGTTCAAAAAAGGCTGGCCAGCAATTGCATATTGGAGTTGTAGTTGCAATTGGGAACAAAAACGGATGCCCCTCCCCCTATTTGCCTACCATGGGTGGACTTGCAGACGGGTGGGGTTGCAACTAGGACAAAAAGGGTCCCCTCCCAATTTCCTATCGAGGGTGAACTTGAAATTAGGACAAAATGGGGTTTAGGACCCATTAGTATATCGAGGGTGACTTTCAACTAGGACAGAAAAGGCACACCACCCTAGGTGCTTGTCGGCGGTGGAGCTGTAACTGAGAAAAAAAGGTTACCCCAAGTTCCGTGTCGAGGATGGACTTGCAATTGAGAGAAAAATGGGCTAGGCCTAGTTGCGTATTCAAGCTAGACTTATAACTAGGACAAAAAAATAAATGTTAGAGGTGGAGTTGAAAGTAAGACAAAAAAGGGACGGAACCAAGTGCATGTCGAGGATGAACCTATATCTGGACACAAATTAGCTAGACCAAGTTGGATATCGAGCGCAACCCAGAGTCTATCTCTTTCGAAGAGCATTATCTCTTAGACATCGAACTTGAAAGAAAATAGAAACAGACAAAGACAAGCTACATAGCATGTATCTTCCACTTCTACAACACATGCAGATGAAATGGGCCACAAGAGTGCAAGAAAAAAATGGCCCGATAAAAACCACACGTGCAACATGAACCGACTGACATGTGGACAAAACAGAACAAGGAGACACGAGAATACATTGGACGACGCCATGAGATTAAGAGTTCGTTTGAAAATTACGACAAGATTCAAAGGACAACAACTTACATCAGACATTGCTAAATCTCATCTTAATGAAGCTTAGAAGGAATGGGAACAATGTCGAAATGAACTAGGAAGACAGTGGCCGCGATAGAGCTGCCTTTTCTTGTCTCATCCCATTCTACGCCACGGCCTAGAAACAACATAGCGAAACGGATTACCAGCACGACACGATAATGGGCCGAGAAAAGCAAAGCCAAACATGTCAACAAAAGGATGTGCGACAAACAAACAACAACCTGCGAGGTGGAAGATCGAACGCTTGCACAAATTTCATAAACTAAATTAAACGATGACAAACTTAGATGTCTTGTTAAAAATCATCTAGATGTGATATAGTAATTCTGTTTCTTCTTTTCTTTTTAGAAAAAAAACATTTTCTTCCTACGATGTGCCATAATGTGCAAAAAGTAATAACGAATGCTTGACAGTTCCAATTCTAAACCGTGTCATACTTGAAAAGGAATTAAGTCACAACCCATGTCATACTTGACAGAAAATGCTATGATCCAAGTCCATGCGATTCACTTTTTTTTAGAAACTCCCATACTGATTTGTAGTACTAATCTAATACGGGCGACAGTAGCAGGCTGTCCGACTTTGTAGCGTGGTGCTGCGCGTGTAAGTTTGCTTAGTTGTTCTAAAAAAAGTTTTCTTAGTTTTTTTTGAGGTGTAAAAGTTTGCTTAGTTATGTGTGTAGTGCTCGCAGTAGAGTTCGCTAGCTCCATTTTTTCTTTGTTTTCTTTTGTTTCTCTTTGGTTTTTTTGTTTCTTCACCGGTTTCCTATTTTTCATTTTTCTTCCTTTTTAGGCTTAGTTTTACTTTCATGGTTTTTTATTTTTTTATTTCTTCTTTTTTATACTTTGGTTTTCTTTGTTTCTTTATGAGTTTTCATCGGTCTTTCGGCTTCTTCACTCTTACTTTTGTTTATTTGTTTGTTTTTTATTCGGGTTTTTTTCAATACATGTATACTTTTTTTTCATACAGTCTGTACATGTTTCGTCAATATTTCAAATAATTCTTTTGTGCCCATTTAACATTTTTGAAGTACATATTTAACATATTTTTAAAGAAACATGCTTTAATTTTTTTTTTAAATATGACTTAAATAGTTTTTTCATATACATGTTGAATGAATGATAAAAACAGTTTTTCGCACTATGTTAACATTTTATTACATTGTATAAACATTTGTTTGAAAATGCCATGAACACATTTGTGAAACTTGTGAAGATTTTTACAAATGTGAATTACATTTTTTGAATATATAAAACATTTTATTGAATTACAAGAATATTTTTTAGATTGTATAACTCTTTTTCAAATGTGGCATACATTTGTATTGAAATGCTGACATTTTATATTTGTCACATTCTTTGTACATATGATTAACATTTTTGGTACATATGCGTGACATTTTAGGTACATATGATTAACATTTTCCATATACATGATTAACATTTCTTTACTTTTTACATTCACATTTATACATTTTTCATATATGACAAATACATTTTTCTATACATGTTTTACATTTTTTCAAATGCAAGTTAACACTTTTCAGGATTAACATTGCACAAACATTTTTTTGAAAAGTGTCTCGAACACATTTTTGTAGCCTGGGAACATTATTTTGCCCACATAGCTGCTCTGCACGAGGTTGCCACCCACGGTAGCTACACCTTTTATCCACCCCGTTTAGTGTTGCATCAAGATCTTTGTTTCATAATTGAAACTTTTTTCATCACGACATATATCTTTTTACTTATAAAAGTGTGAGTTCCAATTCTTTTAAAGCCATCAAAATTAGTGTACCCAGAACAACCTACACTCTATGATCTAATCCATCTAATTAAATCTAGGAGTTGGCGTTCCTTTCATGGTCTGTCATCCGATATGAAGGATCATATTCGTTGTTCTGCCATAGTCCACGCACGTCCCGCCCCAATCAGGTAGTGACGACCTTCCTCACATAGTCCTCCCCTAATTAATAACATATCCAATACCCATGGTAGCGCCAACCAATTAATTATATCCTACCAATTATCAACATATAATTCATATCTTTTGAAATATTTAGTGTTAAAGACAATTAATCTATTGCCTAATATTAACATGCATTGCAGGTAGACGACTAATGTTTTAATATATTGCTTAATATTAACGTGCATTGCACATACATGATTATTAGTCCATTTAAATGTTTGCAGTTAAACAACATATCAGGTGAAAAATGTTTTTGAAAAAATATATATTTTCCTGTATTATATATAAACTTCAAATTGCAGAGCTTGACTGTAAAAATCGCAGTTTAGATATTTACCATGTATCAAGAAACTAGAACTTTCTGTAAAACATGGTATTTCTTCTGTTTCGTTGTACTGTGAAGCTTCAAGTTTATAAGTTTTGTCATTTTCAAGAAAAAAAAGGGCAAAATGCTAAGCACGAATCTTTAACAAAGATTGCTTAGCAAGCACAGCACATACAAACCTGGCGAGCGGTACGTGACCACCTTCTCCACTCGACTCAAATTCAAAACTCGACTGCGTTTCGGCCGTTTCTTTCTCGCCAGGATCTCCATCCCCTCTAACCTGAAGAAGAAAGAGCTCCATTTCCTCCCCTCCTCTCGCTAGCATGAAGCCCTAGACCTACACAGCTAGCGGCCATGGAGAATGACCAGCCCCTCGGCGGCGACCAGCCTAACCCGCCACCACCCACCCATCAGCTTCCCGGCGACATGCTCCGCAATATCTTCCATCGCCTCCCATCAGATCCCAGCGCCCTCGCTGTCGTCTCCTCCTCCTACAATGCCTGGTGGCGCATCGTCCACGACGAGGAGAACTTCCTCTGCTCCTTCCGCGCGGCACACCACAGCATCCCACCACTCATAGGCTTCTACTTCAACTCCGACCCCTTCGACTGCGTGCTCCAATTCACCCCAACCACGCCTATTACCCCGTCGTTGCTCTCCGCCCCCGCTGGGTTCCGTGGCTAGGCTGCATGCACGGTCGTCTGATCCTCGGCGGCAAAGACGGCGACCGCGAGCTCCTTCTTGTCATGGATCCTCTGACCGGCGAGGAGCACTCCATCCCGCCGGCGCCTGGCTTTCTTCCAGGGCAGAGCTCCAGCGCAGCGCTGGTATGCGATGCGGACCACGCCAAAGGCAAAGACTGACACTCATCGCTGTTCCGTGTCGTCTTTGCATATAGCGAGAATATTCCACCCGGCGGCTGGCATCCGCCCACGGCTCTCATCAGCACCTTCGCCTGCGTGTACAGCTCAAAGAAAGCAAGCTGGGGTGGCCGTCCGGGAGCCACCATGGCAGTCAAATGCTATTTCGATCTGTTATTAGGGAAAGAGGGATTGGTGGAATAGTTCATTGTATTGCTTGAGCCTCGTGGGCATATATATAGGAGTACAATCATCTACTTGGAGTACAAGACAAGTCAGAACAAATCCTAGTCTATCTCGTCTTTCCTAATAAACATTATACTCAACATCCCCCGCAGTCACAACGGTAGCGACGCAGACGGTGAGACTGGAGAAGAATCCGAAGGCAAGCCGACGGACACCTCCCCCCCCCCCCCCCCCACCCCCAGCCCCCGGGCCCCCCCCCCCCCCCCCCCATAGTCGTAACGGTCGACGCATCGCGGAGTCGTGGCTGGAGTGGAAACCAACGAGGTTTCTCAAGCAGGCGTTAGCCCTTTGTGCCGTTTGTCGATGTAGCTGAGAGCGTGGGGTGGTGAAGCCGTGGTCGAGGTAGCCGTGCGAAGAATGCCGTGGTCGATGTCAAGTCGGGGTCGCCGGTGTCGAGGAAGTCGCCGTGGAGCCGCGGGCGCAAGAGGGCGCCGAGTTAGCATGGCCACAGTGGTGTCGAAATAGGGGTGCGCCGGGAAGAAAATGTTGTTGGCGACGCGTCACGGCGGGTTTGCCAAGCCCGGGGACACATCATAGACGAAGGCACGCACCAGTGCTGCCAGCACTGGGCATGCGTAGACGGACGAAGATGAAGTTGACGAAGTGCCGACCAGGCTTGCCAGGCCCGGGGACACGTCATGAATGAAGGCACGCATCGATGTTGCCAGCACCAGGCATGCGTAGACGAGGAACCTGCACGAGCTGTACGCCATGTCAGAGAAGTCAGAGGGGCCAGCAGAGAAGAAATTGACGATGATTGCGGCGTCCATCGGCGCGGTGCCGATGTCACCAACGGTGGTCGGAGTAGACGAAGTGGTCGGGGTAGATGACGGCGACGCTGGCGACGGGCTAGTGCTGGATGAAGACGAACGGGGTGGACGGGCGGCGGGGGCAGCTATGGAGGTAGCCGCGGCGGCGGCCAAAGAAGTGCGGCAGCGGCGGCGGCTAGGTTAGAAGTGCGGCAGCGGTGCTCGAAGTAGGCGAAGAACCTAACAGTGTGACGAAGACCAACGCGGACGGTGGCGTTCCCGCACCAAGGAAGACGGCGCGGCGCATACCTCGGGAGGTCGACGCGCTGTGACGGCGGAGCCAACCGCGGACCGCGGCGCTACAGCCCGAGGGGGTGATGCAGCAGCGGCAGGCGGGTCGGGGTGATGGCTGGAAGACCTCGGGGCGGCGGCGGGGACCGCGGGCCGCGACGCTGCGGCCCAAAGGGGCGACACAATGGCGGTTCGCGAGTCAGTGCAACCGCGGAGACGGCCTCGGGACGGCGGCGGGAACCACGTATCGCGACACTACGGCCCGAAGGGGTGACGCAGTGGCGACGCACGAGTCGATGCAGCTGCGAGGAGAACCACGGGGCGGCGGCGCTGCGGCCCGACGGGGCGACGCAGCGGCAGCCCGATGCTCGATTGGTGAAGAGGCGCGCTGAATTCAGGGACGATCTTCGCGGGACCTGCGGAGGCGCGCGTAACCGACGGGCCAGATGAGGCGGATCGCAGTGGCGAGTGGGTGATCAAGCCGATCGCGCGCGAGGTGGGGACGCAGCTCGATGAAGGTGTGGTGGCGGCGGTGTCCGAGATGAAGCTGGCGACGATGGACGACGTGGGACGTCGTGCGGACGAGCTTGTCAGCACTAGCACCCGGGCTGCCAAAGCAACACCGGCACCCGGGCAGCGAGGCCCGAGCGACCAACGGAGCAGCGACGTCCGAGTTAAGGCAGCCGACGCAGCCGTCCCAACGCAGCCGAGGACGATGCCGGCGAGGTAGACCGCCGGGCCGCCGTGCAGACGCGGCGGAGGTGGGTGATGTGGATCGATGGGCGGGCCGGACGCGCGAGCGACGGCTATGATTGGCCGTCGCATGGAGCGAGGCCGCCGGGTCGGGGCGACGCAGGTGTCTCGGTCGGAGCAGGGCGGTGACGGCTGGCGCAAGGTGACGGCCGGCGCAAGGCGACGGGCGAACCACGCGCAGACGGCTGCTGGCCCTGACGGGCCGCCTTAGCGCGCGTGGCCGTCGGGTCGGAGAAGAGGCCGGCTGGTCGCGCAGGGGTCGGAGTAGAGGCACTCGGGGTCAACGGCGGCGGTGGGCGACGCAAACCGATCAGGAATAGATCGGAAAACCAAAAAGAAACCGCGTGATCAAGATGACCGGCGGAAGAGAGAAAACCTCGAAACAAGGCTGGGGGAAAAGACTCTCTAGGGCAGCCGGTCAACACGACCGACGGACGAACCCTAGGTACGGGCGGCGCGGCCCTTGGCGGCGGTCATGGAGGCCGATCGGGCGGCGCGCTGGTGCGGAAGCGGCGATGGGTAAGGTTTAGAATCGACTTGCGATAGATACCATGTTATAAGGGGAAAATGGATTGGTAGAATAGTTCATTGTATTGCTTGAGCCTCGTAAGCATATATATAGAAGTACAATCATCTACTTGAAGTACAAAACAAACGAGAACAAATCTTAATCTATCTCGCTTTTCTTAACAAACATTATATTCAACACGATCTGACGGAGATGGGTATTTTCATGGTCAACTCAGAGTCTGGGCAGCATCAGCGAGTTCTTCAATCGGACCAGCTGCCTTTCTCCTGTGTTTATCCCTACTCAACCTTTTATACTGCAGGTACTGTTACTTTACAACAGTTAGAGCTAGCTAGGGAGTTATTTATATTCGTTTTTCTATAAGCCCAAAATCTTGGGTTGTACAGTTCCAAGTTTCCTACAAATATGGATTTGTTATAGTAGCCAAACGAGGTTTTGTTCGATTGAACCATTTTTCTAGTTTATAGAGTCCTAGTTTATAGAGTACGGATTCTATATATATCTTCTATCCAAACAACGCCGTAGAGAAGTTTTTATTGAGACATGTACAGAAGAGAAGTGTGTGTGTGTTAGGGTTAGGGACGGTTGGTTTATGGGGTACATATGTATCCTATATGGATTTTTTTAGTAATTCAACAAAAAGTTAAAAAAAATTGAAAATATTTTTGAAATAAACATGACCTTCCATTGTATTCGTGAGAAAAGTTTCAGAAAAAGAAAATTCCTCTTTGACTTCTTTTCAAAAAAGACAAATTTTTGGTCAAAATAGCGTGAATAGGGATCTATAATAGCAAATAAATTTAGTCTTTTTTGCTGTGAAGTCAACATTGGTCTTTTTTTGTGAAAATTTATATACTAGTGCACAAGTGAGTCAAGTTTATTCTAAAAATAGTTCTTAACTATTTTGACTTTTTGTTTAATTATTAAAAAAATCTCATATAGGGTGTATATACAACCAGCAACCAAAGTGTATTTCCCGCCCCGGTCATGGAATCCTTACATATTTTAGGCGCGTATTTTTTTTTTAAATCTGGTAGCCTTTTGTTCCCAGTGCATATCTAATAAGCAACAATGACACACATGGAAACATGTATTGGAGTTTTGCTCATCTTAATTAACTTTTGATGATATTAATCAGTGACCTACTTTTTGTTGCTAGCTAGACTTTCGCACCGTGACTAGCTATGCTTGTAGTATCTTCCACGTACATGACACATGTCTAATGGAAATTTAAGCATAGTGCTTGTCTATTTGGTATTGTGATGTTTTTCATTTGTATTATTAAACTTACTTTTTTGGGTTTATTTGTTTGATTATTTAGAAGGACCTGGCTATATTGATCGATTACCGTATCAGTGCATAATTTCTTATAAGCGGCAACTTAGAACATGTCTGCACAATACTATTATATGGAAGGTTACACATCAAGTGTGTTTACGTTCAAAGGAGATTCCTCTGTACAGATGTACACCTAATTGAGTAAATATTTCATTTTCCTATGCAGTAGTTGATCTTTATTTTCTCACATTCCTGAACATATGGATTACATGTGTTAATTGATGATTGGAGCAAAAAAAAAAAGATAAAGATAGTTTTACTTTTATCCTCAAGAAAGGTGAACATCCAATGGATACTTAGAATTCTGGAGTGCATGTTTTGTTTCAAGTTTGACTAACTGTGTTCATGATAATCTGATACACATCAGTGAGTGGCGATAGGTCCATACAAAAATATATGCGTGCAAAGCTGGCTGCAGTGATCTATATTATAGATAATTCGATATCTACTCTCTGAAAAAGATGTCAATGGAGTATATCATTGAAGACAATCAAATTTGGTTATGATAATTTGATGCAACATTTGCATAATGACATCCTATTATCATCTAATAATTTCTATACAAGTTTAGCATTTTCAAATGCATGATTTAAAATTTTCAAGATGAACATTACACAAACATTTTCTTCAAAATGCCTCGAACACAATTTTAAAACCTGTGAACTTTGTTTAAATGTAATGTACATTTTTTTAATGCAAGGAATCATTTTTTTCAATTTAACATTTTTTTATAAATGTATAAATACTTTTCATATGCCTGATTAATATTTTTAATACACATGATGAACATTTTATAAATTTTTTGATACACATTGTACATTTTCATATGCATAAAAAATTATATATACACGTTTAACAATTTTTAAATGCAAGATGAACATTTTCAAATTTTTATGTGAAGTGTATTATTATATATGTTTAGAATTTTTGAAATAAAAAGAAAAGTTTAAAAAGGAAAACAAAAATGCTAGTGAACAAAAAATGCAACAAATGGAAGAAAACACGCACGAGCATGCCCCCCCCCCCCCCCCCCCAACAAACACACACAAGCAACTTAACTTCAGCAAAGCGACGTGGCGACTGGACCGGTCGAGAACCAACTGGACCAACAGAACAACAATATCCAAGCAAGCATGTTACAGATATGGTGAAATTGATTGTTAGGGTTTGAATAAACCTTCACCGTAGGAACTCCTCAGTTTATGTGTACATACAAGAGTACATATGTATATTCATGTGTATATGATGCATGTATCCACATTTGACGTGTTCGGTTCAACTTCTTCAAATGTATATTTCAGCATCACAACATGTATATATATTCCTCGTGAAGTATCTACTAATATTTTTTTGGGTCTTGTATCTTTCATGTTTATTCATGCAGCTGGTAAAGTAGTTCATGAAGATATACAACAGGTCAACAGAACAACAATATCCAATCAGGTAAGCATGCAACTCAAGTGTATTATTCCTTATGATGAGCTCAATGATGTTACTAGTTATCTTAGGGGAGATGTTGAACTGGTATACAGTCTGTGATAGAATTTATCGGCAGAGCTAGTAATGGCTAGGTAACTTCATTGACTTAAATCATATGTTAATTAAACAAAGTGGAGGTGGGAGCTTTGACCCTTATATATCAAGATTTGTTGTAGATTTCAGATAGTATAGACCCTAATGAGCAAATGTTACCTATCAGCTTCGTTTGTCTTATCTTTTGAAACTATCTTTCTTCATTTATATGCTGGTGATATTGTGCAGTAGTACATGATCATGCAAAGAATTTGTATAAATGTTTGGATAAGTTTTGTGTGTGTATTTCTTTCTTGTATTCCATATGTTTCCATCCTTAATTTTCTTTTCTTATATTTCACTTAGCTGGAGAAATCAGTGCCCTAGGTGAAAAGTAGTGATGGCAGTGTTGACTAGTTTTCGTTCAATAAAGAGGTGATGACCGATTGTATCATATGCACCCTTTTTGTTTTCTGAATGTTTCCAACGACCTTATCTTGAAATAAGTTAATTAAGTTACCATTTTTATTTTGTTGTAGGATCACTTGCTAATTTAGTAGGGGTACCTCTCAATAAGTTGAGTTATAGGTTAGCTTTATTGCATAGTATCCCGCCACAAGTGCACTTCAATCATTATCCTAATAAAGTAATTGCATCAGTTTATGAAGGTGAAGCATTTGTTGGCAATGAATTTCCTTTCTTGGCCCCTTAGCAATCACATTTCGTGATCACCAATCTTTCCTACCAATTATTTACTACCCTACAAAAGGTACATGTACTTAGGGTAGACCGGCATTTGTTTCTAAGAGTTTAGGATTACAATGGATGAGGCGGTAAATTTTCAGCCATCGAGTTTTTTTTCAAAAAGAGAGAGGATTCCAACACAAAAATATTATGGCATAAAAATTGAGCTTGAACTCCCTTGCTTTGATGTTTAATGTATGTCAATGGATACGAGGCCAGACAGTGGTTCCACTACAAAGATTGTCATGGTAGTGGACGGGAAGTTGTAATGCAACACGCCTATGTGTATTTAGTTGCCCCAACAATGAGCATTTGGAGATCAATTAGTGTCGCTCGAATGGAACAAATGTTCTTTATTTCTATGATAATTAGGGTTGCATAAAAGGATCTCTCTCCATCGTGATCGCCGGGTTTTCCTATTTATATGGTGGATGAGAGAGGATGAAGACATTATAATTCTACCCTTGCCTTTTGCGGATTTACAGGAGGGTATCCTAGACATATCCCCTCAGGTGGAGCATCTAAATTGAATATTGGCTCAGCTCCGTGGAGGAATTTATTCCCATCCCTTTTCTCCACCGTGGTAGAGACTCTTGGCAATACACCACAAGGGAAGTTTCAAATTGTGTCGTGGAAGGGATCCCACCTATCCGTCATACATCTCGAAGTATAAAGTTCAGGACAAATAGAGCATTGCAATAAGCAAGATGACAAAATGTAGAAAGTAAAATATGAAGCAATATGACAAGAAACCATCATTTTATCCTTAGTGGCAACAATACAATACATGTCTTGTCGATATACATAACCATAAGATTAGAAACCTCTATAATGCACCACTCCCTCTGAACAAATAACAATCAAACTTGGCCAAATATGATAGATGGATCATAGAGAAAACAAAGATAGTTAATTATACAACAAAGAAATTCAAAAGATTTAAGGTAGAACATAAATAACAAGTAAAGATAGTTTTGGTATTTTCGAAAATAAATTGGCAAGCAAAGATGCGAGCTAACAAATAAATAAAAAGTAACTAGGCAAGATAGGTAACAAGAATGCAGAGTGATAGTGTGTAGGACATGTTTGTTCGAGGAGAAACTCCCTGGCAACGACACTAGGAATGTTGCTTGCTCTCTTTTAAGAGTGGCTGGGTAACGCCCAACTGTAAGTGCGAAGTAACCTGGCAATAAGTATTTTCCTCGATTTGAGAACCAAGGTTTATCGAACCAAAAATAGTTCTTCCAACAAACAAAGTCACTAGTACCTGCACACGAAACTCAAAAAATCATGTAACCAACATGTCAAGAAGGTTGTGAAGCTTCTTGTCTCGCTAGTTACAAGATTAAAATGCACAGGATAATGGTAATTGATAAAAAGGTAAAATAACAGAGAAGGTATAGAAAAAATATTTTTGTGGAAGTTTTGAGTAATTGAGAATAGACCTAGGGGGCAATAGGGTTCACTAGTAGCATCTCTCATAAACATATATAACAATGTAGTGTGGTGACCAAATTACAGTTGAGCAGCGATTAAATTCCAATATTTATATTTATGACTATGATCATTCATGGCATAATGTCATATAGGCATTACGCCGTGATATGCAGACCATTATCCAACTGCACCTACAACTAATACTCCACTCCAAGACCGATATCCATCGTGCATCTCGAAGTAAAAAGTTCATGACAAATAGAGCATTGCAATAAGCAAGATGGCGTAATGTAGACAGTAAAATACGAAGTAATATGACAGGAAACCATCGTTTTATCTTTAGTGGCAACAATATAATACTTGTCTTGTTGTTATGGACCACCACAAGATTAGAACCCTCAACAATGTACCACTTCCTTCGAAGAAATACCCATCAAACATGGCCGAAGAAGATAGATGGATCGGAGAGCATACAAAGATTTTTCATTATACAACAAAGAAACTTCAAAAGATTCAATTGATTCTAATGAGCAATCTGATCATAAAGTGAAAATTCATCATATCCCAACAAACACACTACCGATTACATCTAATTGATCCCGATCATGTGAGGAAGCTCACGGGAACTTTGTATTGAAGAGAGAGAGAGAGAGAGAGAGAGAGAGAAAGAGAGAGAGAGAGAGAGAGAGAGAGAGAGAGACCCTAATTAAGGTCCTAACGGAACTACTCCCACATAGTCATGGAGACAACAAGGACTGTAAAGAAGCCTCCCATGTTGGATTCCCCCTTCGGCAGATTGCCGGAACAGGCCTCCAGATTGGATATCTCTGTACAACAACTTGCGACGGCAGAAAAATCAGAGAAAGATTGTGAGATGGTTGTTGGGGAACATAGTAATTTCAAAAAAATTCCTACGCACACGCAAGATCATGGTGATGCATAGCAACGAGAGGGGAGAGTGTTGTCTACGTACCCTCGTAGACCGGCAACGGAAGCGTTGACACAACGTAGAGGAAGTAGTCGTACGTCTTCTCGATCCGACCGATCCAAGTACCGAATGTACGGCACCTTCGAGTTCTGCACACGTTCAACTCGGTGACGTCCCTCAAGCTCCGATCCCGCAAAACGTTGAGGGAGAGTTTCGTCAGCACGACGGCGTGATGACGGTGATGATGTTCTACGGACGCAAGGCTTCGCCTAATCACCGCTACGATATGACCGAGGTGGAATATGGTGGAAGGGGGCACCGCACACGGCTAAGGAACGATCACGAGGATCAACTTGTGTGTCATGGGGTGCCCCCTTGCCTCAGTATATAAAGGAGGGAGAGGGGGAGGTGCGGCCGGCCCTATGGGTGTGCCTGGAGGAGTCCTACTCCAACCAAGAGTAGGACTCCCCCTCTTGCCTTGTTGGAAAAGGAAGGAGGAAGGGAGAAAGAGGAAAGGGGGGCGCCCCCCCTTCTTTGTCCTATTCGGACTAGGGGAGGGGGCGCGCGGCCTGCCCAGGCCGGCCCTCCTCTTCTCCCTTATGGCCCATGTAGGCCCATTAACCCCCGGGGGTTTCTGGTAACCCCCCGGTACTCCGGTAAAATCCCGATTTCACCCGGAACGTTTCTGATATCCAAATATAGGCTTCCAATATATCAATCTTTATGTCTCGACCATTTCGATACTCCTCGTCATGTCCGTGATCACATCCAGGATTCCGAACAACCTTTGGTACATCAAAACACAAAAACCCTAATTACGATCGTCACCGAACTTTAAGCGTGCGGACCCTACGGGTTCGAGAACTATGTAGACATGACCGAGACATGTCTCCGGTCAATAACCAATAGCGTAACCTGGATGCTCATATTGGCTCCTACATATTCTGCGAAGATCTTTATTGGTAAGACCGCATAACAACATGCGTTGTTCCCTTTGTCATCGGTATGTTACTTGCCCGAGATTCGATCATCGGTATCTCAATACCTAGTTCAATCTCGTTACCGGCAAGTCTCTTTACTCGTTCCATAATACATCATCCCGCAACTAACTTATTAGTTGCAATGCTTGCAAGGCTTGAGTGATGTGCATTACCGAGAGGGCCCAGAGATACCTCTCCGACAATCGGAGTGACAAATCCTAATCTCGAAATACGCCAACCCAACAAGTACCTTTGGAGACACCTGTAGAGCACCTTTATAATCACCCAGTTACGTTGTGACGTTTGGTAGCACACAAAGTGTTCCTCCGGTAAACGGGAGTTGCATAATCTCATAGTCATAGGAACATGTATAAGTTATGAAGAAAGCAATAGCAACAAACTAAACAATCAAGTGCTAAGCTAACGGAATGGGTCAAGTCAATCACATCATTCTCCTAATGATGTGATCCCGTTAATCAAATGACAACTCATGTCTATGGTTAGGAAACATAACCATCTTTGATCAACGAGCTAGTCAAGTAGAGGCATACTAGTGACATTCTGTTTTGTCTATGTATTCACACATGTATTATGTTTCCGGTTAATACAATTATAGCATGAATAATAAACATTTATCATGATATAAGGAAATAAATAATAACTTTACTATTGCCTCTAGGGCATATTTCCTTCAGTATCCCACTTGCACTAGAGTCAATAATCTAGATTACACAGTAATGATTCTAACACCCATGGAGCCTTGGTGTTGATCATGTTTTGCTCGTGGAAGAGGCTTAGTCAATGGGTCTGCAATATTTAGATCCATATGTATCTTGCAAATTTCTATGTCTCCCACTTGGACTAAATCCCGAATGGAATTGAAGCGTCTCTTGATGTGTTTGGTTTTCTTGTGAAATCTGGATTCCTTCGCCAAGGCAATTGCACCAGTATTGTCACAAAAGATATTGATTAGACCCGATGCACTAGGTATGACACCTAGATCGGATATGAACTCCTTCATCCAGACTCCTTCATTTGCTGCTTCCGAAGCAGCTATGTACTCCGCTTCACATGTAGATCCCGCCACGACTCTTTGTTTAGAACTGCACCAACTGACAGCTCCACCGTTCAGTAAAAACACGTATTCGGTTTGCGATTTAGAATCATACGGATCAGTGTCAAAGCTTGCATCAACGTAACCATTTATGATGAGCTCTTTGTCACCTCCATATACGAGAAACATATCCTTAGTCCTTTTCAGGTATTTCAGGATGTTCTTGACCGCTGTCCAGTGATCCACTCCTGGATTACTTTGGTACCTCCCTGCTAGACTTATAACAAGGCACACATGAGGTCTGGTACACAGCATTGCATACATGATAGAGCCTATGGCTGAAGCATAGGGAACATCTTTCATTTTCTCTCTATCTTCTGCGGTGGTCGGACATTGAGTCTTACTCAACTTCACACCTTGTAACACAGGCAAGAACCCTTTTTTGCTTGATCCATTTTGAACTTCTGCAAAACCTTGTCAAGGTATGTGCTTTGTGAAAGTCCAATTAAGCGTCTTGATCTATCTCTATAGATCTTAATGCCCAATATGTAAGCAGCTTCACCGAGGTCTTTCATTGAAAAACTCTTATTCAAGTATCCCTTTATGCTATCCAGAAATTCTATATCATTTCCAATCAATAATATGTCATCCACATATAATATCAGAAATGCTACAGAGCTCCCACTCACTTTCTTGTAAATACATGCTTCTCCAAAAGTCTGTACAAAACCAAATGCTTTGATCACACTATCAAAGTGTTTATTCCAACTCTGAGAGGCTTGCACCAGTCCATAAATGGATCACTGGAGCTTGCACACTTTGTTAGCTCCCTTTGGATCGACAAAACCTTCTGGTTGCATCATATACAACTCTTCTTCCAGAAATCCATTCAGGAATGCAGTTTTGACATCCATTTGCCAAATTTCATAATCATAAAATGCGGCAATTGCTAACATGATTCGGACAGACTTAAGCATCGCTACGGGTGAGAAGTTCCCATCGTAGTCAATCCCTTGAACTTGTCGAAAACCTTTTGCAACAAGTCGAGCTTTGTAGACAGTAATATTACCATCAGCGTCAGTCTTCTTCTTGAAGATCCATTTATTCTCAATTGCTTGCCGATCAACGGGCAAGTCAACCAAAGTCCACACTTTGTTCTCATACATGGATCCCATCTCAGATTTCATGGCTTCTAGCCATTTTGCGGAATCTGGGCTCACCATCGCTTCTTCATAGTTCGTAGGTTCATCATGATCTAGTAGCATGACTTCCAGAACAGGATTACCGTACCACTCTGGTGCGGATCTTACTCTGGTTGATCTACGAGGTTCGGTAGTAACTTGATCTGAAGTTTCATGATCATTATCATTAGCTTCATCACTAATTGGTGTAGGTGTCATAGAAACCGGTTTCTGTGATGTACTACTTTCCAATAAGGGAGCAGGTACAATTACCTCATCAAGTTCTACTTTTCTCCCACTCACTTCTTTCGAGAGAAACTCCTTCTCTAGAAAAACTCCAAATTTAGCAACAAAAGTCTTGCCTTTGGATATGTGATAGAAGGTGTACCCAACAGTCTCCTTTGGGTATCCTATGAAGACACATTTCCCCGATTTGGGTTCGAGCTTATCAGGTTGAAGTTTTTCACATAAGCATCGCAGCCCCAAATTTTCAGAAACGACAACTTTGGTTTCTTGCCAAACCACAGTTCATAAGGCATCGTCTCAACGGATTTTGATGGTGTCCTATTTAACGTGAATGCAGCCGTCTCTAAAGCATAACCCCAAAATGATAACGGTAAATCAGTAAGAGACATCATAGATCGCACCATATCTAATAAAGTACGATTACGACGTTCGGACACACCATTACGCTGTGGTGTTCCGGGTGGCGTGAGTTGCGAAACTATTCCGCATTGTTTCAAATGTAGACCAAACTCGTAACTCAAATATTCTCCTCCACGATCAGATCGTATAAACTTTATTTTCTTGTTACGATGATTTTCAACTTCACTCTGAAATTCTTTGAACTTTTTAAATGTTTCAGACTTATGTTTCATTAAGTAGATATACCCATATCGCTTAAATCATCTGTGAAGGTGAGAAAATAACGATATCCGCCACGAGCCTCAACATTCATTGCACCACATACATCTGTATGTATGATTTCCAACAAATCCGTTGCTCTCTCCATAGTACCGGAGAACGGCGTTTTAGTCATCTTTCCCATGAGGCACGGTTCGCAAGTACCAAGTGATTCATAATCAAGTGGTTCCAAATGTCCATCGGTATGGAGTTTCTTCATGCGCTTTACACCGATATGACCTAAACGGCAGTGCCACAAATAAGTTGCACTATCATTATCAACTCTGCATCTTTTGATTTCAACATTATGAATATGTGTATCACTACTATCGAGATTTATCAAAAATAGACCACTCTTCAAGGGTGCATGACCCTAAAAGATATTACTCATATAAATAGAACAACCATTATTCTCTGATTTAAATGAATAACCGTCTCGCGCCAAACAAGATCCGGATATAATGTTCATGCTCAACGATGGCACCAAATAACAATTATTTAGGTCTAATACTAATCCCGAAGGTAGATGTAGAGGTAGCGTGCCGACCGCGATCACATCGACTTTGGAACCATTTCCCACGCGCATCGTCACCTCGTCCTTAGCCAATATTCGCTTAATCCGTAGCCCCTGTTTCGAGTTGCAAATGTTAGCAACAGAACCAGTATCAAATACCCAGGTGCTACTGCGAGCATTAGTAAGGTGCACATCAATAACATGTATATCACATATACCTTTGTTCACTTTTCCATCCTTCTTATCCGCCAAATACTTGGGGCAGTTCCGCTTCCAGTGACTAGTCTGCTTGCAGTACAAGCACTCAGTCTCAGGCTTAGGTCCAGACTTGGGTTTCTTCTCTTGAGCAGCAACTTGTTTGTTGTTCTTCTTGAAGTTCCCTTTCTTCTTCCCTTTGCCCTTTTTCTTGAAACTGGTGGTCTTATTGACCATCAACACTTGATGCTCCTTCTTGATTTCTACTTCCGCGGTTTTTAGCATCGCGAAGAGCTCAGGAATAGTTTTATTCATCCCTTGCATATTATAGTTCATCACGAAGCTTTTGTAGCTTGGTGGCAATGATTGAAGAACTTTGTCAATGACACTATCAACAGGAAGATTAACCCCCAGCTGAGTCAAGTGATTATGATACCCAGACATTTTGAGTATATGTTCACTGACAGAACTATTCTCCTCCATCTTGCAGCTATAGAACTTATTGGAGACTTCATATCTCTCAATCCGGGCATTTGCTTGAAATATTAACTTCAACTCCTGGAACATCTCATATGCTCCATGACGTTCAAAATGTCGTTGAAGACCCGGTTCTAAGCCGTAAAGCATGGCACACTGAACTATCGAGTAGTCATTAGCTTTGCTCTGCCAGACGTTCATAACATCTGGTGTTGCTCCTGCAGCAGGCTTGGCACTTAGCGGTGCTTCCAGGACGTAATTCTTCTGTGCAGCAATGAGGACAATCCTCAAGTTACGGACCCAGTCCGTGTAATTGCTACCATCATCTTTCAACTTTGCTTTCTCAAGGAACGCATTAAAATTCAACAGAACAACAGCACGAGCCATCTATCTATAATCAAACATAGACAAGCAAGATACTATCAGGTACTAAGTTCATGATAAATTTAAGTTCAATTAATCATATTACTTAAGAACTCCCACTTACAAAGATATCCCTCTAATCCTCTAAGTGATCACGTGATCCAAATCAACTAAACCATGTCCGATCATCACGTGAGATGGAGTAGTATCAATGGTGAACATCAATATGTTGATCATATCTACTATATGATTCACGCTCAACCTTTCGGTCTCCGTGTTCCGAGGCCATATCTGTTATATGCTAGGCTCGTCAAGTTAAACCTGAGTATTCCGCGTGTGCAACTGTTTTGCACCCGTTGTATTTGAACGTAGAGCCTATCACACCCGATCATCACGTGGTGTCTCAGCACGAAGAACTTTCACAACGGTGCATACTCAGGAAGAACACTTATACTTCGATAATTTAGTGAGGGATCATCTTATAATTTTACCGTCAATCAAAGCAAGATAAGATGCATAAAAGATAAACATCACATGCAATCAATATAAGTGATATGATATGGCCATCATCATCTTGTGCTTGTGATCTCCATCTCCGAAGCACCTTCATGATCACCATCGTCACCGGCGCGACACCTTGATCACCATCGTAGCATCGTTGTCGTCTCGCCAATCTTATGCTTCCACGACTATCGCTACCACTTAGTGATAAAGTAAAGCATTACAGCGCAATTGTATTGCATACAATAAAGCGACAACCATATGGCTCCTGCTAGTTGCCGATAACTCGGTTACAAAACATGATCATCTCATACAATAAAATTTAGCATCATGTCTTGACCATATCACATCACAACATGCCCTGCATAAACAAGTTAGACGTCCTCTACTTTGTTGTTGCAAGTTTTACATGGCTGCTACCGGCTTAGAAAGAACCGTTCTTACCTACGCATCAAAACCACAATGATAGTTTGTCAAGTTGGTGCTGTTTTAACCTTTGCAAGGACCGGGCGTAGCCACACTTCGTTCAACTAAAGTTGGAGAAACTGACACCCGTCAGCCACCTGTGTGCAAAGCACGTCGGTAGAACCAGTCTCGCGTAAGCGTACACGTAATGTCGGTCCGGTCCGCTTCATCCAACAATACCGCCGAACCAAAGTATGACATGCTGGTAAGCAGTATGACTTATATCGCCCACAACTCACTTGTCTTCTACTCGTGCACAACATCAACGCATAAAACCTAGGCTCGGATGCCACTGTTGGGGAACATAGTAATTTCAAAAAAATTCCTACGCACACGCAAGATCATGGTGATGCATAGCAACGAGAGGGGAGAGTGTTGTCTACGTACCCTCGTAGACCGGCAACGGAAGCGTTGACACAACGTAGAGGAAGTAGTCGTACGTCTTCCCGATCTGACCGATCCAAGTACCGAACGTACGGCACCTCCGAGTTCTGCACACATTCAACTCGGTGACGTCCCTCAAGCTCCGATCCAGCAAAACGTTGAGGGATAGTTTCGTCAGCACGACGGCGTGATGACGGTGATGATGTTCTACCGACGCAGGGCTTCGCCTAAGCACCGCTACGATATGACCGAGGTGGAGTATGGTGGAAGGGGGCACCGCACACGGCTAAGGAACGATCACGAGGATCAACTTGTGTGTCATGGGGTGCCCCCTTGCCTCAGTATATAAAGGAGGGAGAGGGGGAGGTGCAGCCGGCCCTATGGGTGCGCCTGGAGGAGTCCTACTCCAACCGGGAGTAGGACTCCCCCCTATTGCCTTGTTGGAAAAGGAAGGAGGAAGGGAGAAAGAGGAAAGGGGGGCGCCGCCCCCCCCCCCTTCCTTGTCCTATTCGGACTAGGGGGGAGGGGGCGCGCGGCCTGTCCTGGCCGGCCCTCCTCTTCTCCCTTATGGCCCATGTAGGCCCATTAACCCCCCCTGAAAGCACAAGTGCTCCCTAGGTGGTTTTGATAATTGATGACAACATATCTCTTGTTGGACTAACATTTCTATCTAGCATGTTTCAGATAAGTTCAACAATGGAGTGGCATGGACTAAAGGTTGTGGGAACTCCTTCAAGATGCTAAGGACAAAGGATTGGCTAAAGCTTCAAGCTCAAGACTCTTCATTTTACATTTTAGTGATCTAAGATCACATTGAGTCCATAGGAAAAGCCAATACTATCAAGGAGGGATGAGGTGTTGCTTAATGAGCCTCTTGCTTCATGTGCTTAATGATATGCTCCAAAATCCTCAGCTACATTCCCACTTCCACATATGACCTAAACCCAAAGCCAAACTCGGACCTACCGATTATTCCTATCCGGCGCCACCGAGTTTCACCTGTCATAGCCACTGCCAGAAACCCTAATCAGTTCGGTCTCACCGATGGGATCTCGGTCTCACCGAGTGGGCTTGCAAACTCTCTGTTACCTATTGCAATATTTTCGGTCCCACCGAGATATGCAATCGGCCCCACCGAGTTTGCTTGGCCAACTCTCTGTTTCACTTATTACCCAAATCGGTCCCACCGAGTTTGAGTAATCGGTCAAACCGAGTTTTGGATTTACCCTAACCCTAGCACATCGGTCCCACCGAGTTGATCCAGTCGGTCCCACCGAAAATCTCTAACCGGTCACTAGGTTTCCTATTTCGGTCTGACCGAGTTTGTTGATTCGGTCCCACCGAGATTGGTAAATCGTGTGTAACGGTTGGATTTTGTGTGGAGGCTATATACACCCCTCCACCTCCTCTTCATTCGAAGAGAGAGCCATCAGACTAAGCCTACACTTCCAGCATCCTATTTCTGAGAGAGAACTACCTACTCATGTGTTGAGGCCAAGATATTCCATTCCTACCATATGAATCTTGATCTCTAGATTTCCCCAAGTTGCTTTCCACTCAAACCTTCTTTCCACCAGATCCAAATCCTATGAGAGAGAGTTGAGTGTTGGGGAGACTATCATTTGAAGCACAAGAGCAAGGAGTTCATTACCTACACACCATTTGGTACTTCTTGGAGAGTGGTGTCTCCTAGATTGGCTAGGTGTTACTTGGGAGCCTCCTACAAGATTGTGGAGTTGAACCAAGGAGTTTGTAAGGGCAAGGAGATCACCTACTTCGTGAAGATCTACCGCTAGTGAGGCAAGTCCTTCGTGGGCGATGGCCATGGTGGGATAGACAAGGTTGCTTCTTCGTGGACCCTTCGTGGGTGGTTGCTTCTTTGTGGACCCTTCATGGGTGGAGCCCTCCGTGGACTTGCGCAACCATTACCCTTCATGGGTGGAGCCCTCCGTGGACTCGCGCAACCGTTACCCTTCGTGGGTTGAAGTCTCCATCAACGTGGATGTAGGATAGCACCACCTATCCGAACCACGGGAAAAACATCTGTGTCTCCAATTGCGTTTGAATTCTCCAAACCCTTCCCCTTACATTCTTGCAAGTTGCATGCTTTACATTCCGCTGCTCATATACTCTTTGCATGCTTGCTTGATATGTATTGTGTATGTTGAAATTGTGCCTAAAATTCCACTAAAACCAAAAAGGCCTAAAAATGGCAACTTTAGCACTAAGTGTCTAATCACCCCCCTCTAGACACATCTACTTCTAGATCCTACAAGTGGTATCAGAGCTTTGGTCTCCATTTGCTTTGATCTCCATAGCTTTTGGTGGTCATAGCCTTGGTTTCACAACCTAGGAGAGTATGGCGTCTAGCGAGGGAAATTATCACCGTAGAGGTCCTTACTTTGATGGTACTAATTTTGCTAGTTGGAAGCATAAAATGAAAATGCATATTCTTGGACATAACCCCGCCGTTTGGGCTATTGTGTGTGTTGGTTTGCAAGGTGACTTCTTTGATGGGAAAGAACCAAACCATGAAGCTACCGCGGATGAATTGAAGATGTTGCAATACAATGCTCAAGCTTGTGATATTCTCTTCAACGGATTGTGCCCCGAAGAATTCAACAAAATCAGCCGTCTTGAGAATGCAAAGGAAATTTGGGACACTTTGATTGATATGCACGAAGGTACCGACTCCGTCAAGGAATCCAAGTTGGATGTGCTTCAAAGTCAACTTGACAAGTTCAAAATGAAGGATGGTGAAGGTGTCGCTGAAATGTACTCTAGGCTTGCTCTCAACACAAATGAGATTGCTGGCTTAGGAAGTGAAGAGATGACTGATAGATTCATCATCAAGAAGATTCTAAGAGCCTTGGATGGAAAATATGATACCGTGTGCACATTGATCCAAATGATGCCCAATTACAAAGATCTCAAGCCAACGGAGGTGATTGGAAGAATTGTTGCTCATGAGATGTCACTTAAGGATAAAGAGGAACTTCACAACAAATCAAGTGGTGCCTACAAAGCCTCATGTGAAGCCCCTACATCATCAAGTGAGAAACAAAACTTCAGTGAAGAATTGAGCTTAATGGTGAAGAACTTCAACAAGTTCTACAAGAGTAGAAGCAAAGATAGAAGCTTCAAGTCAAGGTCCTACAATGACAAAAGATCTTCTAGTCGAGAGCGAAACTGCTATAGTTGTGGAAGACCCGGACACTATTCCAATGAGTGTACGGCTCCCTACAAGAGAAGAGAAGATTCTCCAAAAAGAAGAAGCAAAGAATCACCAGCAAGAGAGAGAAGGAGTAGAGATGATCGTTATGAACGAAGATACTCACAGAGAAGCAAGGATTCGGAAAGGAAGGAAAAATCATCAAGGAGCTACACAAAACGAAGACATCAAGCTCATGTTGGTGAATGGATATCCGGCTCCGACTCCGACAGCCACTCCGAGAGAAGTTATCACTCTGACTCCGAAGATACTCAAGATGAAGGTGTTGCCGGTCTAGCACTTGTGTCAACCAACTCCTACGACATATTTGACTCACCAAATGAAGGAATTGGAAGATGCTTCATGGCCAAAGGTCCTAAGGTAACACACCCCGAGTATGTTGATTTCAATAGTGATGAAGATGACTTGTTAGGTGATGATTTGCTTGTTGACAACTCTAGTGATGAATACTATGATGAAACGTCAATTAATCATGCTAATCAAGATAAAACGAATGACAATGATAAGGAGAAGATTGAGGCTCTAACTAAAGAACTAAACACTCTTAAGTTAGCTCATGAAACTATCTTTGAAGATCATCGAGAACTTTTAAGAGCTCATGAGAAATTACGCTTTGAAAAGCTCAATCTTGAGCAAGAGCATGAGTTCTTAAAAGCAATCAATGATGATCTCCGCAAGAAAAGTTCTTCTTACATTGCCAAGCGTTTACTCTTATCCACTTACATGCCTCAAGTCAAGTCTAGTAACAAGAACAAGAAAGATTCTTCCTCTAGCAGTAACAATGATCATGCTAAATCCAATATTGTTGCTTCTAGTAGTTCTCTTGATTCCACTAATGATTCTCTTAGGCAAGTTACACTTGAGCAAGAAAATAGCTTATTGAAGGGAATTATAGAGAAAGGAGTGTACAAAAGCCTTGTCGGGAGTAAGCAATTCGAGGAAATTGTGCGCAAGCAAGGAATGCACCGGAAGAATCAAGGTGTTGGTTTTGAACGAAAATTCAATGCCAAGGGAGTTGAGTGGGAAGAAGATCAATACCCCAAGACAAAGTTTGTTCGTCAACAAGAGAAGTATGATACTTCTTTCAAGGGGACACAAGCTCAAGATGATCTTCCACCACAAGACTACAAGCAAAAAGGCAAGGACAAGCTTCAAGAGGAAATTGATGCATTTGAAGAAGCTCCTAAGACCTTAGTCAAGTGGATTCCCAAGACTACTTCAAGTTCCACTTCATCAAGTACGACTACAACTCCAAGGATTCCCATCAAGATGGTGTGGATCCAAAAGAAGAAGAACTAGAGAGTTCTTGAGGGTGACTCCGCCAACATACTTCACTCTTATAATTTTGGCAAGAGCAAGTGCAATCAACTTCCAAATCTTGCACTAGTTCAAGGAGTCACAAACCCTCTTGTTGGTAAGACAAGGGACAAGGTAACCTAAAAGTTTTCATGGACATCATCTTGTGTGTGCATCACTCTATGTCTATGGATATCCTTGTTTGTTCCTTGTGGGACTAACCCATGTAGGTATTGAAAGTGCAATTCACTCAAATGGATAGCTCCAAGTGAGCTACATCAACCTTGAGCACCCACACAAGTTCAACTACATGAGCAAGAACCACACCACCACCCAAGGTATGTTATTCCATCTTAGAGAAGCTTTACTCCAAGACATGAGTCAAAGCAACTCAACAAGATGTGAATACATCAAGATGCTTAAACGAAAAATGGTAACCCCATTTTGAGCTTAAACGATGAGTATGACCTATGATCAAGTGTTCTCACTTGACTCCTAAGTCAATATACTCTAACATAGGTGACTATGTCACCGCCCAACTCTAGATGAAGTTCTCTTGTGTTCTTTTCTGTGTTATTGCATTTGTCTCATGCATGTTTATTTTCTTTCTCTTTTTCAAAAAAAAACTTCATCTAGATCTTTCAGTTTCTTCTCTTTTCTCTTTGTTTTTGTTCTGCATTTTCTGCATTCAATTCCTTGCAAATCCTTCAGGTAATTCATTGCAAATCTTTGTGAGATCCTACATGTCTAGTGAGCTGAGGTGACAAGTGTTTTTCTCTGTGTGAACTCGGTTTCACCGACTTGTAATTTTTGGTCCAACCGAATCTTTTCGGTGCCACCGAAACATACCACTCAGTGCCACCGACTTCGCAACAGGAAAAACAGTTTGCCACTTGTTCTATATTTCTTCTGATCCAGCTCTACTCAATGAATCTTGTCCTCTACAAGCATCACAGTTTTATCCATTGCTTTGTGCTGAGTCTCAAGGACCAAACCTATACGACAGATTCCAGAAAGCCCTTCTTGGAAATTGATGTCAAAGGGGGAGAGAGAGATCACATCAAAGCTTGTAGGAGAGAGAGATCACACCAAGGGAGAGAAAAAGTCTCAAGGACCAAACCTACAAGAGAGAAAGTATTAAGGGGGAGAGAGAGACTTCCAGGGGGAGAGAATACTCAAGGATCCCAGATGTCCCAGATGCTTGATGCTTGATGTTCAAGAGGAGAGATGTCACATGTCTTTTTAGGGGGAAAGACATGTTCATTTGTATCTTTCAGCTCTGATTTGCTGTTCCTTATCTTCTCCCAATATCCCATGTAAGATTCTGGGGGAGCAAGACACCTAAGGGAAAGAAATCAGTCAAATTCATTGCATATCTTTATTCTTGGGGACATGTTGAATCCAATGTGGTACCTTGTACTCACTCTCTACATGTCATCCCAGTCTTGGTATTCTTGTGGTTTCTTTTGTTTGCTCTGGCTAGTGGATGTAACTGTGTTATCTAACTTTGTTTGTGCAGGTTCATTCCATCCTAAGCCAACTCAAGACCACAAGGTAAGTATATGCATCAAAATCATGAGTATGAGGAGTTCTTGCTTATGTACATACTGTTTGCAAGAAGGACTCATGAGCATGAAGGTAATTTCCTTGATAATCTTTTGCTCTGATGCATATGGCCAAGATACATGTAACACATTGCCTACTCTTTCATGGTTATGCTCTCACATGCCTCTATATTTCATATTTACATGAGTGCATACATGTAGGGGGAGCCTATGCTTGTTACATGTCCTTCCAAAGCTTTACTTGTTGTTCTTTATATCTTTCTCTAAAGCTTTGATGTATGTTGCCATCAATTACCAAAAGGGGGGAGATCTAAAGCACAAGTGCTCCCTAGGTGGTTTTGATAATTGATGACAACATATCTCTTGTTGGACTAACATTTCTATCTAGCATGTTTCAGATAAGTTCAACAATGGAGTGGCATGGACTAAAGATTGTGGGAACTCCTTCAAGATGCTAAGGACAAAGGATTGGCTAAAGCTTCAAGCTCAAGACTCTTCATTTTACATTTTAGTGATCCAAGATCACATTGAGTCCATAGGAAAAGCCAATACTATCAAGGAGGGATGAGGTGTTGCTTAATGAGCCTCTTGCTTCATGTGCTTAATGATATGCTCCAAAATCCTCAGCTACTTTCCCACTTCCACACATGACCTAAACACAAAGCCAAACTCGGACCTATCGATTGTTCCTATCCGGCGCCACCGAGTTTCACCTGTCATAGCCACTGCCAGAAACCCTAATCAGTTCGGTCTCACCGATGGGATCTCGGTCTCACCGAGATGGGCTTGCAAACTCTCTGTTACCTATTGCAATATTTTTGGTCCCACCGAGATATGCAATCGGCCCCACCGAGTTTGCTTGGCCAACTCTCTGTTTCACTTATTACCCAAATCGGTCCCACCGAGTTTGAGTAATCGGTCAAACCGAGTTTTGGATTTACCCTAACCCTAGCACATCGGTCCCACCGAGTTGATCCAGTCGGTCCCACCGAAAATCTCTAACGGTCACTAGGTTTCCTATTTCGGTCTGACCGAGTTTGTTGATTCGGTCCCACCGAGATTGGTAAATCGTGTGTAACGGTTGGATTTTGTGTGGAGGCTATATATACCCCTCCACCTCCTCTTCATTCGAAGAGAGAGCCATCAGACTAAGCCTACACTTCCAGCATCCTATTTCTGAGAGAGAACTACCTACTCATGTGTTGAGGCCAAGATATTCCATTCCTACCATATGAATCTTGATCTCTAGCTTTCCCCAAGTTGCTTTCCACTCAAACCTTCTTTCCACCAGATCAAAATCCCATGAGAGAGAGTTGAGTGTTGGGGAGACTATCATTTGAAGCACAAGAGCAAGGAGTTCATTACCTACACACCATTTGTTACTTCTTGGAGAGTGGTGTCTCCTAGATTGGCTAGGTGTTACTTGGGAGCCTCCGACAAGATTGTGGAGTTGAACCAAGGAGTTTGTAAGGGCAAGGAGATCGCCTACTTCGTGAAGATCTACCGCTAGTGAGGCAAGTCCTTCGTGGGCGATGGCCATGGTGGGATAGACAAGGTTGCTTCTTCATGGACCCTTCGTGGGTGGTTGCTTCTTCGTGGACCCTTCGTGGGTGGAGCCCTCCGTGGACTCGCGCAACCATTACCCTTCGTGGGTGGAGCCCTCCGTGGACTCACGCAACCCTTACCCTCCGAACCACGGGAAAAACATCCGTGTCTCCAATTGCGTTTGAATTCTCCAAACCCTTCCCCTTACATTCTTGCAAGTTGCATGCTTTACATTCCGCTGCTCATATACTCTTTGCATGCTTGCTTGATATGTATTGTGTATGTTGAAATTGTGCCTAAAACTCCACTCAAACCAAAAAGGCCTAAAAATTGCAACTTTAGCACTAGGTGTCTAATCACCCCCCTCTAGACACATCTACTTCTAGATCCTACACCCCCCCGGGGGGTCCAGTAACCCCCCGGTACTCCGGTAAAATCCCGATTTCACCCGGAACATTTCCGATATCCAAATATAGGCTTCCAATATATCAATCTTTATGTCTCGACCATTTGAGACTCCTCGTCATTTCCATAATCACATCCGGGATTCTGAACAACCTTCGGTACATCAAAACACAAAAACCCTAATTACGATCGTCACCGAACTTTAAGCGTGCGGACCCTACGGGTTCGAGAACAATGTAGACATGACCGAGACATGTCTCCGGTCAATAACCAATAGCGGAACCTGGATGCTCATATTGGCTCCTACATATTCTATGAAATCTTTATTGGTCAGACCGCATAACAACATACGTTGTTCCCTTTGTCATCGGTATGTTACTTGCCCGAGATTCAATCGTCGGTATCTCAATACCTAGTTCAATCTCATTACCGACAAGTCTCTTTCCTCGTTCCATAATACATCATCCCGCAACTAACTTATTAGTTGCAATGCTTGCAAGGCTTGAGTGATGTGCATTACCGAGAGGGCCCAGAGATACCTCTCCGACAATCGGAGTGACAAATCCTAATGTCGAAATACGCCAACCCAACAAGTACCTTCGGAGACACCTGTAGAGCACCTTTATAATCACCCAGTTACGTTGTGACGTTTGGTAGCACACAAAGTATTCCTCCGGTAAACGGGAGTTGCATAATCTCATAGTCATAGGAACATGTATAAGTTATTAAGAAAGCAATAGCAACAAACTAAACGATCAAGTGCTAAGCTAACGGAATGGGTCAAGTCAATCACATCATTCTCCTAATGATGTGATCCCGTTAATCAAATGACAACTCATGTCTATGGTTAGGAAACATAACCATCTTTGATCAACGAGCTAGTCAAGTAGAGGCATACTAGTGACATTCTGTTTTGTCTATGTATTCACACATGTATTATGTTTCCGGTTAATACAATTCTAGCATGAATAATAAACATTTATCATGATATAAGGAAATAAATAATAACTTTATTATTGCCTCTAGGGCATATTTCCTTCAATGGTCTCATAATATATGAAATTTATAGGTGGAAGAATGAGTTTAAGGCAGTGCACAGAGGCCCCACACGGCCTTGGGGAGCGGGCAAGGCCCTAGCCACGACCCATGCCCATGTGGATTTCTTATGGGTCCTCTCGTCTGCCTCTACTTCTTTCTGGAACCTTCATACCCCGAAAAAACTTATTAAATCCTAAGTTTTTTACCTCCATAGATATTGATTTTCTGAAATGTCAAAAACATGCAGAAAATAACAAGGGCACTGGATATATAGGTTTGTCCGGAATAATAATATAAATTAGTATAGAAAGTATAAAAAGTTATCTTATGATAGCATGAAACAATCGAAAATTATAATAGTATGAGATGTATCAAAGGGTCAACTTTTTCTTTTGCGGGTGTATCAATGGGTCAACTTGGTAGCACATTTTGATCATAGTTGTATCTAATTTTCTATTTACTTCCCCAACTACTATTATGGTCCTGTTTTTAGCATGATACCCTCCGCGACATTGAACTAGAGAGTTTGTACGTATGAGATGCAATAGACTTGGATCAAATGATGTAAGAAAAACCATTCATCCACATGGTTTTGTATTTCGTTCTGAAATTACATTTTTTGATGAATTTATTCTGTTGTTGACACTAGAAAAAGTCATTATGTCAAACCACTTTGGAGATTGGAACTTTTTACTTTGATGTTTCACCAACTCTAGATTCAGCCTCCCTTGCGGAATTTTACCATATTTCATTTATTGAAAAAGAAGAGTGAAATGCATCTGAGGTCTCATACGTCATAACTCTTTGAGGGGTGTCAAGTTAGTCCTAAAACTTCAAAAGTGCATATTTTGGAAATAAAGTTTGGTATGTTGTGCATGTTCGATCCTAACTGCATAGGCAAAGTTTGACATGCTCATGTGGCATGTTGCAGTTGACATGTCGATACATTTCCCACCAAGAACAACTGAATAAATGAACCATAGTAGATCTCTTCTTCTCACTTCTGATACTTCTCTCATTGTTGTCCTGTACTTTTTTGTAGGGGCTATTTGTAAGTTGGCTGGAACCAAACTTTATGTAAGTTAATTTCTTGGAGAAGAAGGGGCCCCACACGAGGAGCTCCGACGCCTTGGCGGAGGAGTGAGAGGGGGTCTCCAATCCGTAGTCACGACCTCCCTCACATAATCCTCCCCTAATTAATATCATTATTAGCATACCCAATATCCATACTAGCACCAACCAATTAATTATATCCTGCCTAATATCAACATGCAATCAATATCCTATGAGATACTAGTGTGCAACATAATTTATCTATTGTCTAATATTAACATGCATTGCAGGCACACAATTAATGTGCAATGCAATATATATTACATAATATTAAAATGCATTGCAGGCGCACAATTAATGTGCAATGCAATATATATTACATCATATTAAAATGCATTGCAGGCAAACAATTATGTGCAATGCAATATATAATGCCTAATATTAATGTGCATTAATGCACATATGCACATACACGATTACAATTCAATTTCGAGGGTTGCAATTAAGCCACATATCGCATTGGATGAACAACACAATTAATGTGCAATGCAATAGATACTGCCTAATATTAACATGCATTAATGCACACACACGATTGCTGGTCATTTTGAGGGGTTGCAATTAAACAATGGTTTGGATGACCAACACAATTAATCATTTTAGAGAAAAAAAGCAAAATTGCTCACACGGAACATAAAATACTAAAACGGATGACGTCGTGCAAAAAAAAAGGATTGCTTAGCGAGCGGTGCGACGTCAGATAGAGGCAGGAAACCAACGGGATATATTCGCGAAGACGAGAGTAACTGGTAATCAAGCGCTTTAGCCTGGCGAGGGGCCCACGCGCGTATTCCATCGAGCACATCGCCTACATATATACCCCAGCAACACGCCGTGGATACCAGTACACCACCCGCCCTCTGTCCTCTCCATCTCCTCGCCAAGGATCCCTTCCCCACTCGACTCAAAGTCGAAACTCGCGTTTCAGCCGTTTCATTCTCACCGAGATCGCCATTCCTTCTACCCTGAAGAAAGAACTCAATTCCTCCCCTCCTCTCGCTAGCCTTCCCTCCTCTCGCTAGCCTGAAGCCCTCCCCTCCTCCCGTCGGCCATGGAGAATGACCAGCACCCCGATGGCGACCAGCCTAACCGGCCGCCACCACCCCATCAGCTTCCGGACGATATGCTCCGAAATATCTTCCACCGCCTCCCGTCGGATCTCAGCGCCCTCGCTGTCGTCTCCTCGTCCTACAATGCCTGGCGGCGCGTCGTCCATGACGAGGAGAACTTCCTCTGCTCCTTCCGTGCGGCACACCACGGCATACCACCACTCATCGGCTTCTACTCCGACCCCTTCTACGGAGTTCTACAATTCACCCCGACCACGCCTCCTACCCCGCCGTTGCCCCCCCGCGCCCCACGGGTTCCAACTTCCAAGTCTACGGTTGCACGCATGGTCGTCTGCTCCTCGGCGGCAGAGACGGCGACCGCGCCCTCCTACTTGTCCGAGATCCTCTGACCGGGGAGGAGCACTCCATCCCGCCGGCGCCTGGCCTTCTCCCCGGGCAGAGCTGCGGCGCGGCGCTGATCTGCGACGCCAACCATGCTAAGGGCGAGGACTGCCACTCATCGCCGTTCCGCGTCGTCTTTGCATATAGCAAGGACTATCCACCCGGCGGCTGGCACCCGCCCATGGCTCTCGTCAGCACCTTGGCCCGGCGGCGACCATGGGCGTCAAATGCTACTTCGATCCGAAGCCGAGCGCCGTGGTTGGCAAAGTGCCGCCGTGGCCGTGAGCTGGATGACGATGGCAGCTGGGGAGGGCAATACAGTGCAAGACCTACTCCTAGAATTCCACCTCGACACACGAACTCTACAACTCACACATATACCAGATGAATTACGCGGCGACCACTTTGTTCTCGCGCCGCCGACCATGGAGGACGCGCGGGTCGGCATCGCCGGCGTGATTGAGAACTGTGTGGTGTTACTTTCCAGGGTGAATGGCGTTGAAGGCTGGATTCGGCGTATCGTAGCTAGACTGGACAATTTCCTGTCCGCTGGTCCTGCTGAGAATGGTGGCATTGGGCTTCTACCTTTTGAGATGGGGTACGGTGATGAGGAGGAAGATGAACTGGCAGATGACTGGACTGAGCCGCGGATGATCGGGGTCTCAGAGGAAGGGGGCACCATTTTCTTGCAGACGGAGATGGGTATTTTCATGGTGAACTCAGAGTCTGGGCAGCATAAGCGAGTTCTTCAAGCGGATCAGTCTTTCTCGGGTGTTTATCCCTACTCCACCTTCTATACTGCAGGTACGAAATTAATAGCTATATGCAAAGTTTCTCATATCTCACCATATATCTCCATAAATTAATAGTATCTTTTTGCGGGGCCATGAATTAATTAATAGTATTGATTAGCAAGTCTTCCATTTGCGGGGCCATAAATTAATAGTATTGATTAACAGTATGGACTTTCGCAGCATGACATATATATGTCTACTAGAAATTTAAGCATAGTGCTTCTATGTAATTTTAATTATCTGAAAGTGTCAAATCCGGGTATAAGTGATTTTATCTGAAAGCAGTGAAAGGCCGAACATTGTTATGATTGTCGCAAAAAGATGTACTGGGGTCATACTCGCAATTATAATTACAAATTTGCGAACGTTGCAACATTGCTACATGATTTAAACTTGTTCCACTCACTATGTTTGTATTGGCCTCCAAAACTTATCTTTGATACATCTATCCATCGAGAATCATGAGTGTAGCTACTGCGATTTATATCCCAACAACTTGTTCCACTCACTAAATTGCTTGTGGTAGTCTGTTATTTAAGGTTATCTTGTACAAAACAAATTCTTATACTGTGTATGAATACTTGGTTTGTGTAAATGATGCGATCATGGACAAAGATAATTATTCTGAGGGAGTAACTGGTAACTAAAAGTAATAACTAATGTGTACTCTTAACTCTCGACTGTACATATATCTTCTTGTATTAAATATTTTTTTGTAAACATGAGATGATTTTATCATTGGTGACATAGTTCCATAGATATAGTTTAGAGAAAGAAATATGTGACCATATAATGTATTCAAATTATATACATATGCTATATACGAATCTAGAAAAGATATGAAACACATATGCCAATTTCAATACATTGGAGAAACACACATCTTATTCTTGTGTGCTGCTCTGAAGAAACACCGTTTAAAATTAGAGAAAACTGTGGTTTCTTTATACATTTGGAAATCGATTCCAAAATGTCACATAAATCATCCAAGGCTTAATTAGAAGTTTATAGATATGGTGAAAATGATTGTTAGGGTTTGAAATAAACATTCACCGTAGGACCTCCTCAGTTTATGTGTACCTACAAGTGTACATGTATACTCATGTGTGTGTATATGATGCATGTATACACATTTGTCTCTTTCAGTTCAACTCCTTCAACTATATATTTCACCATCACAACATTTATATATAATCCTCGTCAAGTATATCTACTGATATTTTATTGGGCCTTGTATCTTCATGTTTATTCATGCAGCTGGAAAAGCAGTTTTTCATGATGTACAACAGGACCAACAGTACAACGATATAAAATCAGGTCAGCATGCATCTCATGTGTGTTATTCCTTATGATGAGCTCAAAGATGTTACTACAAGTTATCGTAGGGGGTTTGTTGAACTGCTATGCAGTCTGTGATAGGATTAACTGCAGAGCTAGTAATGGCTAGGTAACTTAATCGACTTAAATCGTATGTTAATTAAACAAACTAGTGGTGGGAGCTTTGACCTTATAAATCAAGCTTTGTTATAGATTTCAGATGGTATAGACACTAATGAGCTACTGTTACCTATCAGTATAGGTTGTCTTATCTTTACACATCTTTTTTTCATTTATATTGACGGTGATATTGTGCTACAGTACATCATGTCATGCAAAGAATTTGTACACTTGTTTGGATAAGTATTATGTATGTGTATTTCTTCCTTGTTTTCCAGATGCTTCCATCCTTAATTTGGTATTCTTATATTTCTTGTAGATGGAGAAATCGGTGCTCTAGGTGAAAGTAACGGTCACGGTGCTGACTAGTTTTGGTTCAATAAAGAGGTGATGACTGATTGTATCATATGCAACCTTTTTTGTAATTTGAATTTTTCCTATGACCTAATCTTGAAATAAGTTGATGTAGTTGTCATTTTTATTTTAATGAAGGGTCACTTGCTACAATATTTCGTAGGGGTACCTCTCAATAAGTTGAGTTATAGGTTAGCTTTATTGCAGAGTATCTGGGCGCAAGTGCACTTCAATCATTATTTCTTGATCGCAGAGTGTTTCTTTCCCCCAATGATGTATATAATTTTGGATTGTCGAAATATATTTAACCGGTTGGATTAAGGAGTGTGAATACAAACGATAGTCTTCACCATGCTTACTATCTTAGGATTTATACAGTTTTGTTGATACTGACAAGATACTTATTTATTTTTAGGGACCAAATGGCTTCTAAGGTGATTTGATATAATGGACATATGATTGCTTGAGCGTCAATTGAACTTGTCAAATAAAATATAGTTCTTCTTCTATGCCCATAACAATTTCTCCTATTTACTGAATTGGATCTGTGTTATCCTTGACGATTTTCCTTACCTATGGTCCCTAATATTCCTGGGACATTATACCTGCAAGAAGTGAACTTTAAACATTTTGGATTAAAGTATTTATTTGCAATGTATTGTGACATAAAACAAATATGTTAAATTTGTGGTATGGAACTTATATGTGGCCAGAAATATGTAGCAGTTGTTTTGATACCCTTGTACGTGTATCTTGCTACTAAACATCTCCTAGGCTGATCAAAATTATAATTATCTTTCTCCCGCAAAAAAACATTACAATTTTATTTGGTCTGCTAACGATCTGCATATTACAACAGCTATCTATTGAAATATGGGGTGGGATTTAGGCCCATCCAAAAATTTCCGAAACATCACTAAGGGCACATGTAGGTGACATGACAAGGGAAGTAGCGGAACTTTAGTACCATCCGGGATTCGGAGAAAGAGTTGGACATCGAGTGCTTACGCTCTGGTTGGGAACAGAGCTTGCGCTTAACTTTTGCTGGTCAGCAATGGAGAGTGCTTAACAGACGAGCCATGATCTTTTTTGTCGGGAGTACGCGAATGCGTACCATATTTTTATAGAAGGAAGAATCTCAAGTACAAGAAGACTACAACTTGTTGCAAACAACGAGCGTAGACAACACGAGCTCCGGCTGAAAGACAACACCACCTCCAACAAAACAACTACAAAGCAAAAAAAAGAGCTTGTCCAAAATTGAGCAACATCGCCGTGTCTCAATCAACGCTGGTCACCTCCGAAGACCACACCAACTCCGACTGAACTTCCCTTGTTGATGCACCATCCACCCTTGATGCGAAAAAGGAGGTGGCAAGTAGATGGCGGAACTCCGTCAGTTCACTAAAGCCACCGTCTTGGACTCACTGGCGATGACGTACATTGCGCCACTGAAGATCACCATGGACAACGACGAGCACCTGAAGTAGCGCCACATGGAACCTCAAGACCGTGTCATCAAGCGCGGTGCACCCAACAAAGTAGCGACGTTCAGAACGTTGCCATCGCGCCGATTCAACTCCAAACCTAGGCTTATGCCCGAAGACTGCAACCATCTAAGACGAGCCATGATCTAAAACGTCAGATAGTGGGCTATTACCGACTGGAACATGGGTCCGGCGCACGTTTCTCCACCCGGCCGCACCTATATATTGGAGGCGCCATGATGAACAGATCACATCTGCTCTGCCTCCGCGCACACTGCCCACCGTCGTTCCATTCCTTGCTGCTGCCACCGGTGATCCCATCACATCCACCGTGTAATCGGTTGATGGGAGAGAAGGCCTCCGAACCCTGCCTCTCAAGATCATGTACGTGAGAGGACAGATTTGAAGGAAATATGCCCTAGAGGCAATAATAAAGTTATTATTTATTTCCTTATAATCATGATAAATGTTTATTATTCATGCTAGAATTGTATTAACCGGAAACATAATACATGTGTGAATACATAGACAAACAAAGTGTCACTAGTATGCCTCTACTTGACTAGCTCGTTAATCAAAGATGGTTATGTTTCCTGACCATGAACAATGGTTTGTTATTTGATTAACGGGATCACATCATTAAGAGAATGATTTGATTGACATGACCCATTCCATTAGCTTAGCACCCGATCGTTTAGTATGTTGCTATTGCTTTCTTCATGACTTATACATGTTCCTATAACTATTAGACTATGCAACTCCCGTTTACCGGAGGAACACTTTGGGTACTGCCAAACGTCACAACGTAACTGGGTGATTATAAAGGAGTACTACAGGTGTCTCCAAAGGTACATGTTGGGTTGACGTATTTCGAGATTAGGTTTTGTCACTCCGATTGTCGGAGAGGTATCTCTGGACCCTCTCGGTAATGCACATCACTTAAAGCCTTGCAAGCATTGCAACTAATGAGTTAGTTGCGGGATGATGTATTACAGAACGAGTAAAGAGACTTGCCGGCAACGAGATTGAACTAGGTATTGGAATACCGACAATCGAATCTCAGGCAAGTAACATACCGATGACAAAGGGAACGACGTATGTTGTTATGCGGTCTGACCGATAAAGATCTTCGTAGAATATGTAGGAGCCAATATGGGCATCCAGGTCCCGCTATTGGTTATTGACCGGAGATGTGTCTCGGTCATGTCTACATTGTTCTCGAACCCGTAGGGTCCGCACGCTTAAGGTTACGATGACAGTTATATTATGAGTTTATGCATTTTGATGTACCGAAGGTTGTTTAGAGTCCCGGATGTGATCACGGACATGAAGAGGAGTCTCGAAATGGTCGAGACATAAAGATTGATATATTGGAAGCCTATGTTTGGATATCAGAAGTGTTCCGGGTGAAATCGGGATTTTACTGGAGTACCGGGAGGTTACCGGAACCCCCCGGGAGCTAAATGGGCCATGATGGGCCTTAGTGGAAAAGAGAAGAGGCAGCCCTACATGG
The DNA here is from genome assembly GCF_003073215.2 of Triticum urartu. Lineage (NCBI taxonomy): Eukaryota > Viridiplantae > Streptophyta > Magnoliopsida > Poales > Poaceae > Triticum > Triticum urartu. The sequence goes on from NC_053026.1 coordinate 595,508,003, forward strand.
GCCGCGCGCCCCTCCCCTCCCTTGGTCCGAATTGGACAAGGAGAGGGGGCCGGCCCCTCTCTCTCTTTT
>NC_053026.1:595509071-595734564 GCF_003073215.2 Triticum urartu
ATAAGTGGCTACACTGTGAGACACATCTAGTTTGGTGTTTATATTCAAAGGCATATTATCTTCGTATGTACATGTCTTGCTATCTGAGAAACTGGCTAATTTATTCTCAATTTATTTAGTGATACTGGGGTGTACTTCATTTTTATCCTGACCCATCTCATGTACAGATGGGATTAGATGTGTTGCAGGTGGAACTAAAGAGACAAGATAATGTAATCAGAGGAAAATGAATGTCTGATGCAATATTAAGCATTCCTATATCACACGTCATATCACAAGTGATTACTTATAATGAGCACCATGCCACTAATAATTATCATGGTACATGACAGTGACCTATAGTTCATAGAATGTTATCTGAATGGTTTACGAATATATAGTATTGACATTTTTATGGTCCAATGTAATTCAATATACTATATTATATAAGATAGTCAGATTGGTTATGCTGGTTTGAGCAATATTTGCATGGAGACACCCTGTCATCACCTAATATGCTGCTTCTGTTCATGTTATACCTATCATGCAAAGGCATGACGTTATTCAATTAATACATAACGTATCTTTCAATTTTTTTATTATTTCACTATAAGATGGTCCATTGTCCATAATATTCTAATTCTCAATCAAGTTCTGCTAGCAGCAGTCACAAGGTCTGTTCACATAGACTACCATAATGCGTATATATGCATACATGATCAAACCTTTTGCGCAGAGAAAACCAGTGTACAAATTAGATGTTATTGACAAGATTAATTTAATCTAACTATCACACTCTTGACTGCTTATCATCCAAATCCCGGTTTGAGTACGAGGATGGTTTTGCAAATACATATAGATTAGCATGGCTATGATTGTTCGTAGAAAATTAATTATTTTGAATTGTGCCCGCCATTTTACATACAAGTCTGTGAACCTTATTACATAATCTATAAGTGTTAACTAATATTAGCAACTTATATCGACTTTTAAGTAATATATAATATCCTTTCGTATTATGTATTTAAAAAAACAACAGATGGTTCTGCATTTGCGACATGGCTATTTATATAGAGCTTACAAAAAAAGATGAGGTGGTTTGATCGTATAAAATAGATGCAGTTATATACATGTGTTGCGCAAAAGTCTACTTGAAATATAAAACACATAAAATTACTCCCACTAGATATTGGAGAAACAAAACACATCCTTCTCTTGTTGTATTGAAGCAGCAAGATGTCTAAACATAACCAATAAAAAGGTGTTTCTCTCTTATAGATTTGGAGGTGGCTTTTGAAAGGTGGCGTCAATTAAGCCAAAAAAACATGACTTGGTGGCTTATATATATGGTAGAATTGATCGTTAGGGTTTCAAATGAACCTGCACCATAGGAACCTCCCAATTCATATTTACTTATACAAGCATACATGCAATATTTCATGTATGTATGAATTATGATACATGTGACGGCATGTGAGTGTAAAGAGGATGGATTGGGTGGATGAACAAGTTATTTGTGTTTTATTTATCTTATTTTGATTTCTTGAAATGTATATGTCACCATCAAGTCATAGTATATTCCTCCTGAACTATATACTATATCTATTTTATTGGGACTAACATATTTCATGTTTATTCTTGCAGCTCGTAAAGTCATTTTTAATGATGTACAGGAAGACTCAGAGAGCAGCAATATTCAATCAGGTCAGTAACTGAAATATTTAATTCCTTATTATGAACATAATGATATTGGTGTTATGAAGTTGTATTTAGAAGAAGTCTAGCAGTGTATGCAGCAACCGAAATATTTAATTCATTACGGTGAGCTTCACGTATGCTTGGAGATTATTTTTACACAATATATACATATACATTGGTGACCATGTTGTAAAGTAGGAAAATCTCTGATGCAATATAATGACATTAAGGTTTGTGCAAATTTTATGTAGTGTACTTTTTTTCTTTTCCATAAACATACATTTCCATCAGTTGCTTTTCTTCTATTTCTTGTAGCTGAAATAAGCAATATTCCAAGTGACGGAGGTGAAAACTAGTGATATCGTGATGGTGACTGGTGCAGAGGTGAGGACCCACTATGCCCCATGCTCTCTTTATTGCTTTTTCAATGGTATCTTATCACTTAATTATAAATAGAGAGACCTACTAGCTTGTCCCAATGCTTAATTAATAAGTAAAATTTAGTCGCTATTTTTGTCTAGTAGGATCAATTGTTACAGAACTTCATAAGGTGCATCTCTCTATATATAGTTAAGGAAAAACTTCATTGTATAACATCTGTCCGCATGTGCACCTCAATCTTTATCCTGATAAAATGCTTGCATAGTTTTATGAAGGTAATATTTTTGGAGATGAATTTTCCTGCCTGGCTTCATAGCCATCATATTTCCCAGCAACTTTCTTGATCACGGAATGTCTCTTGCCAACAATTTCCTTCCCAAAAGTCTTGTGAATTTCCATACCCAAATATTGCTTTTTATTATTCTAAAATTAAAGTTGGCAACACCGGCAAATTTTCAACCATTGTGCTATTGACAAAAATTCTGACCATCCCGAGAAAGGATTATGGCACAAAAAGAGAGTATGGAACTTCATTGCTTTACTATAATGATGAATGAAATGTTGGTTATTCAAGTATAGGTTACTGGTCGAACTAATGATTGAGAATACACGATGATAATGTACTTGATACATAATTTTGGTTTTAGTATGAACAACAATTGCACACAATTTTACATTGTAGTTATGATTTTCAGGAGACTAACCAAGGAGAGTGTTTATTTGCTAGGTAACAACAGCCATTTCTCAGGTGGTTTAATATGGTGGAAGTGCTTATCTTCGAATAGTATTCCCCGTCAAGTGTATTGGATCTGTATTATCCCCGACCGTTTGCCTTACCAGTGTTCTCTACATAGTCTTTGAAATACCCGCAGGAGGTGAACTTTAAACTTTTGTGAAACAAATATATTTGCATTATGGATATTGCGACATCAACAAATCTGTTTAATTGTACGATTATTCAGATACAGCGCCGCTCACTCATGTGGTTAAATGTTAGTAATTATATACAACATTTTTGTATCGGGTTATCATTTGCATCCGAATCATTACTCTTTCTTTCGATCGGATCAATCTGCTCCCTACTATGTAAGAGAAATATTTATTGGCTGCTTTTTGGTACAGTAATATGTGTATCTACCTACTACACGTATGAAGATTAAACTCATGCTCCTCGGTCTAGCTATTTGATGAATACTGTGCTAGAGCAGGCTTCGTAGTCCATGAAATATGAGTAGTTGATTGCACGAGACTACATACATAGGTGCATGATTCAAACGAAAATATGTGTACCTTCAGGTCATGTGCACCATGCATGGTTTATCCACAACCCATGACGCACGTACTGATCAAATATATTATCATCCCTTCGCAAAAAAAAAATTACCATCCATGTGCACAATAATACAATCATTTAATATATTTGCAAGCAACAGCAGTATAACTCAGTAACTCCAATACCTTTAATCTATGTTCGGTTACATAGGACACACTAAATATTCTTATAGTGTCTAGCTACATATATAGTAAGAACAAACATTATTTATCCTGGTTAGAGTACAACTACTCTGATCCGTGCAGTCTGTCAGCTTATGTCTTGTCGTCATCCTTATTATTTAAGGAAAAAAAAGTCCCCCCCTCCTCCCCCGCTTTATATTATAAAGCACACAACCGAACATCCAGCTCGCTAGGGCCACAGTATAGATAAGCCCAAAAAAAATGAAAGAGAAATAAATGCCGACACCGGCAGATCAACAAAGAAAGGAAGACCGGCAACCGCTGCACCCTCCGACGAAGTACCACCGCATTCCCAGCATCACGAAGTGCCTCGCACCAAGCAGCACCTTCAAGAAAGAATGCGACGCCGCCGCTGTTGTTGCCCGAACAAGTTCTAGTGTTTCCCCCGGTATGCGAGGGATGATGGGGAATGGATAAATCTGACGCCCCTTGAGAAGGTCCGATGGTGCCCGCAAACGTCACCGTGTCAGCGCCGGACAAGCCGACAAGGATTTCTCCCGATCCACAACCACCACCATCACCCCAGGCACTTCGAGATGCACCACCCCGACAGCCGCCCACCAGCCTGTGCCACCACGGTTACCGGACAACCCCGCCGCTTCACTGGAGCTGCCAACACGAGGCCTAGATCGGGCAAGGGGACCCCGACCACAGGAGCGACCACAACTCGACCGGGGGGAGGGTACAACCTTGTTGGGGAACGTAGCAGAAATTCAAAATTTTCCTACGTATCACCAAGATCTATCTATGGAGAAACCAGCAACGAGGGGAAGGAGAGTGCATCTACATACCCTTGTAGATCGCTAAGCGGAAGTGTTCAAGTGAACGGGGTTGATGGAGTCGTACTCGTCGTGATCCAAATCACCGATGATCAAGTGCCGAACGCACGACACCTCCGCGTTCAACACACGTACAGCCCGGTGACGTCTCCCATGCCTTGATCCAGCAAGGAGAGAGGGAGAGGTTGAGGAAGACTCCATCCAACAGCAGCACAATGGCGTGGTGGTGGTGGAGGAGCGTGGCAATCCTGCAGGGCTTCGCTAAGCACCACAGAAGAGGAGGGAGAGAGAGATGCAGGGCTGCACCAACGAGAGATTGAATCGCGTGTGTTATGGGCAGCCCTATGCCTCATATATATAGGGAAGGGGAGGGGCTGCGCCCCCTCTAGGGTTCCCACCCCCTAGGGGGCGGCAGCCCTAGATGGAGATCAAGGATGGCGGCCAAGAGGGGGAGAGGAGAGGGAGGCGCACCAATATGGGCCTTAAGGCCCATATCCCTTAGGGTTTGCCCCCTTTCCACCTCTTAGGCGCCATGGGCCCTTGTGGGAGGCGCACCAGCCCACTAAGGGGCTGGTCCCTCACCACTCTTAGCCCACGCAAGCCTCCGGGGTTGGTGGCCCCACTTGGTGGACCCCCGGGACCCTCCCGGTGGTCCCGGTACATTACCGATAAACCCCGAAACTCTTCCGGTGACCAAAACAGGACTTCCCATATATAAATCATTACCTCCGGACCATTCCGGAACTCCTCGTGACGTCCGGGATCTCATCCGGGACTCCGAACAACATTCGGTAACCACATACAAGCTTCCTTTATAACCCTAGCGTCATCAAACCTTAAGTGTGTAGACCCTACGGGTTCGGGAGACATGCAGACATGACCGAGACGATCTCCGGTCAATAACCAACAGCGGGATCTGGATACCCATGTTGGCTCCCACATGTTCCACGATGATCTCATCGGATGAACCACGATGTCAAGGACTTAATCAATCCCGTATACAATTCCCTTTGTCTAGCGGTACGATACTTGCCCGAGATTCGATCGTCGGTATCCCGATACCTTGTTCAATCTCGTTACCGGCAAGTCTCTTTTACTCGTTCCGTAACACATCATCCCGTGATCAACTCCTTGATCACATTGTGCACATTATGATGATGTCCTACCGAGTGGGCCCAGAGATACCTCTCCGTTTACACGGAGTGACAAATCCCAGTCTCGATTCGTGCCGACCCAACAGACACTTTCGGAGATACCCGTAGTGTACCTTTATAGCCACCCAGTTACGTTGTGACGTTTGATACACCCAAAGCACTCCTACGGTATCCGGGAGTTGCACAATCTCATGGTCTAAGGAAATGATACTTGACATTAGAAAAGCTTTAGCATACGAACTACACGATCTAGTGCTATGCTTAGGATTGGGTCTTGTCCATCACATCATTCTCCTAATGATGTGATCCCGTTATCAACGACATCCAATGTCCATGGTCAGGAAACCGTAACCATCTATTGATCAACGAGCTAGTCAACTAGAGGCTTACTAGGGACATGGTGTTGTCTATGTATCCACACATGTATCTGAGTTTCCTATCAATACAATTCTAGCATGGATAATAAACGATTATCATGAACAAGGAAATATAATAATAACTAATTTATTATTGCCTCTAGGGCATATTTCCAACAAACCTCCACCGCTGTAGCGGAGCCGACCGGACGCGGCGACGAGGACTTACCGGGCCTCGATGGCCCGGCCGGGTCCACTTGTCGCCACGCTGCAACTCGCCAACCGACGAAGTCGTCACCGCCCGAGACCGCCACCACCATGCCAACACCGGGGAACGACGCTATCGAACACCGGGCCACCGGCCCGCCACAACCCAGATGGGGCCCAAATGGGCCTAGATCTAGGCTAGGCGGGCACCGCCAGCCACCAGCGCCACCGCGCCGCCCCACGGCCAACGGCCGCACCGCCGCCTCAAGAGCCACCGTGGCACGAGCCACACCGACGCTGGCCGAGGAGCACCGCCACCGACCACCACCATCAGAGCATGAGGGGTCGTGCGCGGGGAAGGGCAAACTCGCCGCCACCAGCACCACGCGGCTGAGGCCCGGCGGCGCTCGCTGGCAGCGGTAGGACGAAGGAGCCGTGAGGAGGGGCTGGAGGAGAGCGGCGTCGGGGCCCCCCGGTCGCCTCGCCCGGGGAGGCGACGCGGGGGGTACGGGGAAGGGGGGGTGGAGCGGGAGAGGCAAGCGGCGACGGCGGGCACCGGCCGCGGGGGCGGCTCCGCGCGGGGGAGCCCTCGGCAACGGCGCGGAAACCCTAGGCGGAAGGGTCGCGCGGGGGAGGGCGAGAGGGGGAAGCACTCTCGAAGTCATCCTTATTATCGTCATTACAATCTTTGTCCTCCTCTTCAGCATCACCACAATCCTCCTTTTCCTCCTTAGGACAATCACGATCCTCCTCCTCCTCCTCCTCGTTCTTAGTATCATCACCACTTGTAACCATGCCAACATATGACCATGAGAAAGGAGGCCGACATGCAAAGCCAAACAGGCCAAAAATGTGCACTCCTTTGTGGTCAACCCAGCCGGGGACCAAGACGGGGATGTGGACGCCGCAGGGGAGCCAACGATCACTAGATCTCAGCCAGATCCATGTGACTGGCGTCCGAACGAGGCATGGCGCAAGTCGCTATCCAAATGTATAAGAACGCAAAAAACCATAGAAGGATTAAGAAACAACATTTTTCATGTTTGATAAAGCAAATAAATATTATTTGTGCGTCATGGATAATCTCGGTGAGAGCAGACAACACATAAGGGTGTGGTGGTCGTTTTCCTATTAATAGTGCAGCTGGACTTTTGAGATTTTGGGTTAATTCAGTGGTTTAAAAGGCTAGCTGTCGCTCGTACGGTCGTACCACCTCGACTCATTGTGTCGTCCATGTCGCTGATCGGGAGAGGAGACGACAGATGAACTGCGAAACTAGGGAAGGCGGTTGACGATCAAAAGGTGACACACTAACACTCCGGCATGCGATAATTGAACTGGCAAAGTAATCAGGAGCCAAGACGATCGACCAGTTCCTTATTGTTTTTGATATAGCTTACCACTCATGCCAAGTGGTATCGACCAGTTCCTTATGTACATGCTTGTTGCGCTTCAGCTGATAGGCCAAAGGGGGTAATATGCATGGCACCGTGAGAGCTCCTACTCGATGCTTTCAGCGTCGAATCTTTGATCTGGCACTCGCTACGGGACCAAGCGGGGTTCATTCGGGAAGCCCAGTAGCTATTCGATTTGGTAACTGTTTCCTTCAGCAAGATTCTACTCCCTCCGTTCCTAAATACTTGTCTTTCTAGGCATTTTAACAAGTGACTACATACGGAGCAAAATGAGTGAATCTACACTCTAAAATATGTCTACATACATCCGTATGTAGTAGTCATTTGAAATGTCTAGAAAGACAAATATTTAGGAACGGAGGGAGTATTTCCTTCAGCGAGGATATATTTCGTTGAACGGTTTCGAACACAGTACGATGGAAAAAATAGTTGGGTTAAAAAGGGAAAATCATTTCTATAATGAAAAAATATGTTGTAAAAAAATTGTTGATGTTTACAAGTAATATGGTGTAGCTGGGAAAACATCTTAGACTGAGATAGATAATTGAACACAAGAAACACTTCTTCTTGTGAACTAAAAAAACATAGGATCGTGTTTTCTTGATACAGGTGAAAAACCTCCTAAACTCAAAAAAAAATCCCCAGTTCAAAAAAGTTCACGCATTTAATAAATTCGTGAATTTGAAAATTTTCATGAATTTTAGAACAATCAGGATTTTGAGGGAAAATGCTCGCAAATTCCAGAAAAATGTTTGCGAATTTGAAATTTTTATGGAGAATAGTTCACAAATTAAAGGAAAATCCATTGACAAAAAATCCAGAAAAGTTCAGGAATTTGAGGAAAAGTTCAAGAAGGTTTGCGACAAAATTCATGAAATTGTTAAAAAATAACAATGTTTGAAATTTTTCGCGAATTTGAGAAAACAAATCAGAGCTAAAAGTTCACGAATTTGGAAAAAAATCATGAAATATGAAAAAAGTTCGTTAATCTAGAAAAATATTCATGAAGTTTGAAAAACAAATCACGAATTTGAAAAAGGTTAGTGCTAAAAGTTAATGCACTTAAAAAACTTCATGAATTTGGAAAAAGTTCACGGGCTAAAAAATGCACGAAGTTCGAAAACAAATCATGGATTTGAACAAAAAAAAGTTCACAAATCCGGTGTAAATAATTAGGTGATCCTCACTAAATCTAATTCTCTCGACATACAACTATGCCACCTCACCATGCCACCATGCATGACCTAAATAATTGATCCCTACTAACTAAAATTCTCCTAACATACAAATATGTCATCTCATCATGCCACCACGCATGAGAAAGTAAATGCTAGTTTCAGTTTAGTCTAAAGTAAATGCTAATGTTTCATACTAATAAGTCACACTAAAATAATTTCAACAAATTCCCGCAACAAACTGCATCATCTCTAGTTTGAAAATTCCTCACAAAGAAATAAAACAAAAAGGGGGGAAAGGAAGAAAATAAACCAGATCTTACGTGCGGATAAAGGAAAAAAGGTAAAGCCAAGGGGCACACGAAGTTACTAGGTCTTGTACTAAATGTTACGGAAGGAATTTCTAAAAAGTCTCTTTATGGAAGGAAGAAAAAAAACAGATCGTACGTGCATTTTTCAGAATCGATTCTACAGAGATGGGTAGGAATCTGTTGTCTTTGTTTTGATTCTGATTTTGAAAGACACGGAATCTGAAAATCACTAGCTGCGGCACAAACAAAGGCAAGTGTGTTTCTAGCCTACTAGCTTTCAGCTTATGTCCCGTCGTCATCCTTATCGTCGTCACCATTATCCTCCTCCTCCATAGTAGCACCACAATCCCCCTCCTTCTTATCATAACCAAGGCCCTCCTCCTTGCTGGCAGATTCTGCCAATTCTTTAGTTGATTTGCCAAAATTCATGGTATAGTAGCTAAATGGGCTTCACCCGTCTCATGCTGATGCTAGCCAGGCCCGGAAGCGTGCTCACTAGAAAGCTTCATGCGAGAGGCGTCCTTGAGGGTGCCCCACCCCCTTCACCCAGCGAATGATCCATCTGGCAAGTGCCTATGTAAGACGCCCCCTGAGGGAACATTAGTGTTGTACTCTCTCTGTTACTTTTTTCGTTTTTTAATATCTCACAACTAGATATGATATAGCTATGTCACATCTATTAAAACTGTTATAATATTCGTGCAAGGGTGATCGTAGGCTCATGCTGGTTTTCTTGTGCGTCGATTGTCTTGTCGTGGGCTATGTTGTGTCTTGTGTTCTTTTTGTCTGGGTCTGGTCCATGTAGCATGGCCTTTTTTCATACGGGCTACACGTTGGATTGCAAGAGTCGGGCTAACTCTTTGTTCAAATGGTTTCAACCATCCGTTTTGTGTTATCCCTTCTCACTCTCACTCTTTCTATTTGTTTATCAGTCAATTTTTGTTCGGTTTTTTATTTGCTTTTATTTTTTATTTTAAATTTTACCTTTTTAAAATTTATTCATTCTAAATTTATGAATTTATTTTTAAAATCATGTCTATTTTCCTGGTGTCAGTTGCTTGTCCATCATCAAACACGAAAATGTAAATATCACTCCTGCCATGCAACTACATGACATCAACATGACTAAAGGTGCTCATTTTGCCTCGGATGAGGCAGTTTTATGGACATTTTTATTTGTACGATTCTATTCTTTTTTTCTGTCCTTTGTGGCTTGCAACTAGACGTAATGGAACCCAACCGCATGTCATGCCTATTACCACGAATTGTATTGAATCAATATGCAGTTGGACTAGATTTTTCTTTTCAATTGCAAGTCCCCCTCGACATGTCACAGGTCGCATCCTTTTTTTTCTAGTTGTAACTCCAACCTCAACATGCAACCGGCCCTGTGTTTTTTTGTTCTAGTTGCAGTTTCATCCTTGACATGCAACTGGGCAGTTTTTTTAGTTGCAAATGCACTCCTGACACACAATTCAGCCCTGTTTTTTTTCCTATTTTGTAAGATTTAATGTATAATTTTTTGTGAACAATTTTATAAAATTTGAAAAGAATTTTAAATTTTTTATGAAAACATTCCAAATTTATGAATATTTTTTATAAGGAATTAATAAATCACATCTAGATGATTTGGAGGATGTCTCATCTAAGTTTCTCACCGCTCGATTTAGGTTATGTAATTTTCGTGCAAGGGCTCGATCTCTGCCTCGTTGGTTGATGTTTTGTTTGTTGTGCATCTTTTTGTTAGCCTGTTTGGAATCACTTTTGTTGGCCATTTTCGCAGCGCACTGGCAACCCGTTTCGCTTGTTTCTAGGACGCGACGTAGAATTAGAAGAGACAAGAAAAGGGAAGCTCCATCGCGCGTTCGTTACCTTCCCGGCCAGTACATTTTCACATTGACACCCATTTCTTTTAAGCTTTACCAATACAAGGTTTAGCAATGTTTCGTCTAAGTTGTTGTTTGTTGGACCTTGCTGCTGTATTTTTCATGCAAACTCTTGGTCTTGCATTGTCGGTCAATGTGTTTCCTATGTGGCCTTGGTTACTTCTGCTCATTTGTCGGCCCGTTCGTGTTGTACGTATGTTATTTTATTGATCATTTTTCTTCTTGCTCTCTTGTTTGCCCATTTTATCTCGCATGAGTTGTAAAAGTCGAAGAGAAAGGTTATGTCACTTGTCCAAGTTGAAAGTCGACCCTCGAATCATAACTGGGCCCATAGATTGTTTGTCGTCTCAATTGTAAGTCCACACTCGACTCGTAACTCGGTCCATAATTTTTATTCGTCCTAGTTGCAAGTCCACCTCTACTCGCAACGGCTAGTTTTGTGTAGTTGTTCCAGTTGCAAGTCCACGCTTGACTTGCAACAAGAGCCGTAGTTTTTTCTTCCAAGTTCCAAGCGCATCATTGATTTGGAACTGGGTCTTTGGTTTGTTTTTCATCCCAGTTGCAAGTACATCATCGACTCGTAACTCGACATATAGTTTATAGTTGTCCTAGTTGCAAATGCACCCTCCACTCGCAACTAGTATCACAGTTTTGTGCAGTTGTTCTACTCGCCAGTCCACTCTTGACTCGCAACTAGACCTGTAATTTGTTTCATCACAGTTTCAAGCCCACCCTTGACTTGCAATTGGGCCTGTGTTTTGTCTTCCATCCCAGTTGCAAGTTCACCCTTGACTTGCAATTGGGCCCATGGTTGTTTCATCCTAATTGCAAGTCGACCCTTGACTCGCAACTAGGCTCATAGTTTTGTAATTGTTCGAGGTGCAAGTCCATCCTAGCTGGAGAGCTCCTCTCCACCACTATTTATAAGGGATGAGGAGGTTCTGGCTGAAATTTTTATCCCAAAAGGTAAGTGCCCCCCACATGGAAGTGACTCTCAAAAAGCCACTTTCCTACCATGGCCAACCATCTCTGGGCCCCTTACATGAGGGGCCCACCTCCAACCAAACAAGCATCCACCAATCATGAGCTGGGAGCCCCAACAAAACAGCTCACGAATAGTGGGATCTTGTCCCCTCATGTTGGGACAAGTTGTTTTCCGCGACCATTTATTTCGAGAAAATTCTGGAAGGTCCCGGAGCATTTCTGATACCCTTACAAAATTATTCTGTGCATGTTCAAAAACAATTGCAGTACTGTGGTTTAATTCCGAAACAATTTTTTTTTCTTCAAAACAATTCCAATAGCTCTAACACACTTTTCTGTCGCCTCCGAAACTTTTCCGTTGACTTTCTCTTTGACTCCCTATCTAGTATTCAGCAGATATATGACCCTTAAGCATGTGACCATGTAGGTTCAGTGAAGTATAAACATGACGGGAACACATTCCGATCAATGATCAATAGTGAAACCGTGGACATCCATATTGACCCCTATACCCACAAAAATAAATATTGAAGTGAACCTTTAGTTAACTGATACATCGCCAACGTATCTGTAATTTTTTATTGTTCCATGCTAATATAGTATCAATCTTGGATGATTTATATACACTTTCAAGCAATTATATACCATTTTTCGGGACTAACCTATTAACTTAGTGCCCCGTGCCAGTTGTTGTTTTTTGCTTGTTTTTGGTTTTTCAGAATATCAGTATCAAACGAAGTCCAAATGCCACGAAACTTTTTCAAGATTTTTTTTGGAAATAAGAGACCCTAGATGCTTCAGGAGGGGACGAGAAGATGGAGCAGTGGCCCACGAGGCACTAGGGCGCGCCCAGAGGATAGGGCGCACCCTGGTGGATTATGGGGCCCACGTGGCTTCGTTTGACCTAACTCCGTCTCTATAAATTGTCTAAAATCTGGAAACCAACAGGGGAGTTCATGAATACTTTTTCCGCCGCCGCAAGTTCTTGTTCTCGACATATCCCATCTGGAGGCCTTTTCCATCACTCTGCCGGAGGGGGATTCGATCATGGAGGGGCTCTATATCATCCTTGCTGCCCTTCCAATGATGCGTGAGTAGTTTACCATAGACCTACTGTTGGGAATCGTTGCATGGAAAACAAAAAAAATCTACGCACACGCAATGATCTATCCATGGAGATGCATAGCAACGAGGGGGAGAGTGTATCTGCATATCCTCATAGACCATAAGTGAAAGCATTTTACAACGCGGTTGATGTAGTCAAACTTTCTTCGCTCTCCATCGATCGAGTACAGAATGTACGGCACCTCTGAGTTCTGCACACGTTCAGCACGGCGGCATGGTGATGCTGATGGTGATGTGATCCTCGCAGGGCTTCGCCAAAGCACCGCGAGAATATGACTGAGGGTGTAAACTATGGAGGGGGCACCGCATGCGGCTAACAATTGTTGTTGTGTGTGATATCCTCATATATGTATAGGTGGGAGGGAGAGGGGAGAGGCCAAGGGCAGCCCAAGTGGGGCTGAATCCCACTTGGGCTCCTAGCCTGGTTCGGCCCCTCCCTTCCTAGTATAGGCGCCATGGGAATGAAGGGGGAGGTGGCGCCCCCCCCCCTCCCTTCCTTTCTCCCTTGAGGAGGGGGGGGAAGGAGGGACTTGCCCTCCCCCTTTCCTTTCCCTAGGGCTGGCCGGCCTAGTGGAGGGGCGCACTAGTCCCTCCCTTGGCCCATTAAGCCCATATCTTTGCCAGGGATGCCCGGAACCCCTTTCGGTGACCCTATATGTACCCGGTACCCTCTGGAACACTTCCGGTGTCCGAATACCATCGTACTATATATCAATCTTTACCTCTCGACCATTTCAAGTCTCCTCCTCATGTCTGTGATATCATCCGGGACTCTGAACAACATTCGGTCACAAAATCACATAACTCATATAATACTATATCGGCATTGAACGTTAAAGCGTGCGGACCCTACGGGTTCGAGAACTATGTAGACATGACCAAGACACCTCTCCGGTCAATAACCAATAGAGGAACCTAGATGCTCATATTGTCTCCTACATATTCTACGAAGATCTTTATCGGTTGAGCTGTTATGACAACATACACAATTCCCTTTGTCCATCGTATGTTACTTGCCCGAGATTCGATCGTTGGTATCTTCATACCTAGTTCAATCTCATTACTGGCAAGTGTCTTTACTTGTTCCGTAATACATCATCCTACAACTAACTTATTAGTCACTTTGTTTGCAGGGCTTCTTATGATGTGTATTACCGAGAGGGCCCAGAGATACCTCTCCGATACTTGGAGCGACAAATCCTAATCTTGATCTATGCCAACCCAACAAACACCTTCGGAGATACCTGTAGAGCATCTTTATAATCACCCAGTGACGTTGTGATGTTTGATAGCACACAAGGTGTCGTGGAATTGTCACGGCAGATGTCCTTAGTGTCAGGACTTAGTCGCGAGGCCAACGCTTCTATGTGGTAGCTTGAGAGGGGTTGAGCGGGACGAGAGACGCGATGTTTTACCCAGGTTCGGCCCCTCACGGTGGAGGTAAAAGCCTACATCCTGCTTCATTGATATTGATGATGATGATCACGGTTACAAGAGTGCTCTATCTCGAGAGCTATTGTCTAAACCTAACTTCTCCAACTTGTGGAACTTGTCCATCTTGTCCCTCTTGGGGTGCCCTACCCCTCCTTATATATGTTAAAGGGGCGGGTTACATGTGGAGTCCTATTAGGATTAGGACTAGTCTACCTTCTAATACAAACCGGATACAAGTCCGGGTCTTAACTCCTTGTAAGGTAAATATTCCTCACGCCTTTCTTCTTAAATCGGCCCACCATTAACATAAACCGGCCTTCTGGGCCTTGTCATTCATCTGACCCGTCCGCCGGGTCACCAGTGTGTCATAATGTTGCGGCGGGTTGCTTGTAAACCGTCAGGTCAGGGCGGGTCGCTAGTGAATCACCAAGTGTAAACCGGATCTCAAGTAAACCGCCAAGTCAGCCGGGTTATACTTCCGGCCGGTTTACGCCGCGGGGTATATCCCCGACATTAGCCCCCAGTTTAATTTGGATTTATCCATGTTAAACTGATCCTGTAAAACAAACACAAGAACAAACTTGACAGATTATGCTCCGGGTTAAGAATTCTTGTAAACTGGCACCTGATCATCCTTAATTCCTTGTCATTTCATTCTTCTAGAAAATCCAGGCCAATAAACCAGCTTCATACTCAATTTGCTGTCATTGGTTTCTCACAGAGAAATATTGTGAAGAATAATCCACTTGAGTCGGCTTCCAAAGCGCCGACTTAAGAAATATTTGTCTAGAAATACTCATTTGATATTCATCCGGCTTGAAGATGTAGAACTTGCCGGTTTATGATTGCCACCATTGTTGGGTTATAAAAACTGATAATTCCGGGTCATGATTGTTGCCAACGCCGGTTCATGATTATTGATGACGCCGGATTGCAGCCACAGGGTCATAATGATTGGTGACGCCAGGTCAATCTGGTTTGCTCAAACAGAGAATTTGAAAATATTTCTTCGATAATAATATAATACATGTAGCCCCCAAGTCTTGAGCAGAACAAAGTGATGGCTTAAGACTTGCTTCAATATAAATACTACCAATTTTGAAGAAATCCATCTTGTTCACCCCAGTCACTAGTCAAAATTGAGTATTCCACATATGTAGCCCCCAAGTGCCGGGTTGTCATGCTTGCAGCAACCTGGGACTTGTAATTGCTTGATGCTCATAAAAACTTCAACCAGTGTAGCCCCCAAGGGCCGGGTCATTATGCAATAATGAGCAAGGACTTTGTAAATATAATCTTGTAAACTTTGAACAGCAACGTGTAGCCCCCAAGGGCCGGCTTAGTAAGATAATACTGAACCGGGACTTGATATATACTTCAATGAAAATAACATATTATAATGTAGCTTCCATCGTAGGGCTTGAACCCATGTCCACAAGGTTAAGAGCTTTGTGCTTTACCAACTGAGCAATGGATTCTTCAATATTATGGACGAAAATTGTTGGAAATATGCCCTAGAGGCAATAATAATTTGGTTATTATTATATTTCCTTGTTCATGATAATCGTTTATTATCCATGCTAGAATTGTATTGATAGGAAACTCAGATACATGTATGGATACATAGACAACACCATGTCCCTAGTAAGCCTCTAGTTGACTAGCTCGTTGATCAATAGATGGTTACGATTTCCTGACCATGGACATTGGATGTCGTTGATAACGGGATCACATCATTAGGAGAATGATGTGATGGACAAGACCCAATCCTAAGCCTAGCACAAGATCATGTAGTTCGTATGCTAAAGCTTTTCTAATGTCAAGTATCATTTCCTTAGACCATGAGATTGTGCAACTCCTGGATACCGTAGGAGTGCTTTGGGTGTGCCAAACGTCACAACTTAACTGGGTGGCTATAAAGGTACACTACAGGTATCTCCGAAAGTGTTTGTTGGGTTGGCACGAATCGAGACTGGGATTTGTCACTCCGTGTAAACGGAGAGGTATCTCTGGGCCCACTCGGTAGGACATCATCATAATGTGCACAATGTGATCAAGGAGTTGATCACGGGATGATGTGTTACGGAACGAGTAAAAGAGACTTGCCGGTAACGAGATTGAACAAGGTATCGGGATACCGATGATCGAATCTCGGGCAAGTATCATACCGATAGACAAAGGGAATTGTATACGGGATTGATTGAATCCGCGACATCATGGTTCATCCGATGAGATCATCGTGGAACACGTGGGAGCCAACATGGGTATCCAGATCCCGCTATTGGTTATTGACCGGAGAGTTATCTCGGTCATGTCTGCATGGTTCCCGAACCCGTAGGGTCTACACACTTAAGGTTCAATGACGCTAGGGTTATAGGGAATAGATATACGTGGTTACCGAATGTTGTTCAGAGTCCCGTATGAGATCCCGGACGTCACGAGGAGTTCCGGAATGGTCCGGAGGTAAAGATTTATATATGGGAAGTCCTGTTTTGGTCGGCGGAAAAGTTTCGGGTTTTATCGGTAATGTACCGGGACCACCGGGAGGGTCCCGGTGGTCCACCAAGTGGGGCCACCAGCCCCGGAGGGCTGCATGGGCCAAGTGTGGGAGGGGACCAGCCCCTGGTGGGCTGGTGCGCCCCCACCAAGGCCCAAGGCGCAAGGGAGAGTGGAAGGGGGCAAACCCTAGGCTCAGATGGGCCTAAGGCCCACCTAGTGGTGCGCCCCCCTCTCTCCCCCTTGGCCGCCCCCCTAGATGGGATCTAGGGCTGGCCGCCACCCCTAGGGGTGGAAACCTAGGTGGGGGCGCAGCCCCTCCCCTCCCCCTATATATACTTGAGGTTTTGGGCTGCCATAGACACGATTCAATCTCCTTCTTGGCGCAGCCCTACCCCTCTCCCTCCTTGTCTCTTGCGGTGCTTGGCGAAGCCCTGCTGGAGTACCACGCTCCTCCACCACCACCACGCCGTCGTGCTGCTGCTGGATGGAGTCTTCCCCAACCTCTCCTTCTCCCCTTGCTGGATCAAGGCGTAGGAGACGTCACCGGGCTGTACGTGTGTTGAACACGGAGGTGCCGTCCGTTCGGCACTAGGATCATCGGTGATTTGGATCACGACGAGTACGACTCCACCAACCCCGTTCACTTGAACGCTTCCGCTTAGTGATCTACAAGGGTATGTAGATGCACTCTCCTTCCCCCCGTTGCTAGATTACTCCATAGATTGATCTTGGTGATGCGTAGAAAATTTTGAATTTCTGCTACGTTCCCCAACAGTGGTATCAGAGCTAGGTCTATGCGTAGTTACTATGCACGAGTAGAACACAAAGTAGTTGTGGGCGTCGATATTGTCAATTATCTTTCCTTTACTAGTCTTATCTTGATTCGGCGGCATCGTGGGATGAAGCGGCCCGGACCAACCTTACACGTACACTTACGTGAGACCGGTTCCACCGACTGACATGCACTAGTTGCATAAGGTGGCTGGCGGGTGTCTGTCTCTCCCACTTTAGTCGGATCGGATTCGATGAACAGGGTCCTTATGAAGGGTAAATAGAAATTGGCAATTCACGTTGTGGTTTTGGCGTAGGTAAGAAACGTTCTTGCTAGAAACCTATAGCAGCCACGTAAAAACTTGCAACAACAATTAGAGGACGTCTAACTTGTTTTTGCAGCAAGTGTTTTGTGATGTGATATGGCCAAAGGATGTGATGAATGATATATATGTGATGTATGAGATCATGTTCTTGTAATAGGAATCACGACTTGCATGTCGATGAGTATGACAACCGGCAGGAGCCATAGGAGTTGTCTTTATTTTTTTGTATGACCTGCGTGTCATTGAGAAACGCCATGTAAATTACTTTACTTTATTGCTAAACGTGTTAGCCATAGTAGTAGAAGTAATAGTTGGCGAGCAACTTCATGGAGACACAATGATGGAGATCATGATGATGGAGATCATGGTGTCATGCCGGTGACAAGATGATCATGGAGCCCCAAGATGGAGATCAAAGGAGCTATATGATATTGGCCATATCATGTCACTATTATTTGATTGCATGTGATGTTTATCATGTTTTTGCATCTTGTTTACTTAGAACGACGGTAGTAAATAAGATGATCCCTCATAATAATTTCAAGAAAGTGTTCCCCCTAACTGTGCACCGTTGCGGCAGTTTGTTGTTTCGAAGCACCACGTGATGATCGGGTGTGATAGATTCCAACGTTCACATACAACGGGTGTAAGACAGATTTACACATGCAAACACTTAGGTTGACTTGACGAGCCTAGCATGTACAGACATGGTCTCGGAACACAGAAGACCGGTCGAACATGAGTCATATAGAAGATACGATCAACATGAAGATGTTCACCGATGTTGACTAGTCCGTCTCACGTGATGATCGGACACGGCCTAGTTGACTCGGATCATGTAATCACTTAGATGAGTAGAGGGATGTCTATCTGAGTGGGAGTTCATAAGATGAACTTAATTATCCTGAACATAGTCAAAAGGTCTTCGCAAATTATGTCGTGGCTCGCGCTTCAGTTCTACTGTTTAGATATGTTCGTGGAGAAAATTTAGTTGAAAGTTGATAGTAGCAATTATGCGAACTAGGTCCGTAAACTGAGGATTGTCCTCATTGCTTCATAGAAGGCTTGTGTCCTTAATGCACCGCTCAGTGTGCTGAACCTCGAACGTCGTCTGTGGATGTTGTGCACATCTGACATACACATTTTGATAACTACGTGATAGTTCAGTTAAACGGTTTAGAGTTGAGGCACCGAAGACGTTTTGAAACGTCGCGAAACATATGAGATGTTTCGAGGGCTGAAATTGGGATTTCAGGCTCGTGCCCACGTCAAGAGGTATAAGACCTCCGACGATTTTCTTAGCCTGCAAACTAAGGGAGAAAAGCTCAATTGTTGAGCTTATGCTCAGATTGTCTGAGTACAACAATCATTTTAATCGAGTGGGAGTTGATCTTCCAGATGAGATAGTGATGTTTCTCCGAATTCATTACCACCAGGCTGCTAGAGCTTCGTGATGAACTATAATATATCAGGGACATATATGATGATCCTTGAGATATTCGCGATGTTTGACACCACAAAAGTAGAAATCAAGAAGGAGCATCAATTGTTGATGGTTGGTGAAACCACTAGTTTCAAGAAGGGCAAGGGCAAGAAGGGACACTTCATGAAACGGCAAATCAGCTGCTGCTCTAGTGAAGAAACCCAAGGTTGAACCCAAACCCGAGACTAAGTGCTTCTGTAATAAGGGGAACAGCCACTGGAGCAGAATTACCCTAAATACTTGGTAGATGAGAAGGCTGGCAAGGTCGATAGAAGTATATTGGATATAAATTGTGTTAATGTGTACTTTACTAGTACTCCTAGTAGCACCATGGTATTAGATACCGGTTCGGTTGCTAAGTGTTAGTAAACTCGAAATAAAAGGCTGCGGAGTAAACAGAGACTAGCTAAAGGTGAGCTGGCGATATGTGTTGGAAGTTTTTCCCAAGCTTGATGTGATCAAGCATCGCACGCTCCCTCTACCATCGAGATTTGTGTTTGCATTGAGCATAGACATGATTGGATTATGTCTATCGCAATACGGTTATTCATTTAAGGAGAATAATGGTTACTCTGTTTATTTGAATAATACCTTCAATGGTCTTGCACCTAAAATGAATGGTTTATTGAATCTCGATTGTAGTGATACACATGTTCATGCCAAAAGATGTAAGATAGTAATGATAGTACCACCTACTTGTGGCACTTCCACGTAAGTCATATCGGTATAAAACGCATGAAGAAGCTCCATGTTGATGGATCTTTGGGCTCACTCGTTTTTGAAAAGTTGAGACATGCAAACCATGTCTATTGGTGTATATGCATGAAGAAACTCCATGCAAATGGACTGTTTGGACTCACTTGATTTTGAATCACTTGAGACATGCAAATCATACCACATGGGCAAGATGACTGAAAGCCTCGTTTTCAGTAAAATGGAACTAGAAAGCAACTTGTTGGAAGTAATACATTTTGATGTGTGCAGTCCAATGAGTGCTGAGGCATGTAGTGGATATCGTTATGTTCTTACTTCACAGATGATTTGAGTAGATGTTGAGTATATTTACTTGATGAATCACGAGTCTGAATTATTGAAAGGTTCAAGTAATTTCAGGGTGAAAGTGAGAGATCGTCGTGACAAGAGGATAAAATATCTATGATATGATCATAGAGATGAATATCTGAATTACGAGTTTGACACAGAATTAAGACATTGTGGAAATTGTTTCACAACTAATACAGCCTGAAACACCATAGTATGATGGTGTGTCCGAACATCATAACTGCACCCTATTGGATATGATGCATACCATGATGTCTCTTATCAAATTACCACGATAGTTTATGGGTTAGGCATTAGAGACAACCACATTCACTTTAAATAGGGCACCACGTAATTCTGATGAGATGACACCGTATGAACTATGGTTTAGAGAAACCTAAGCTGTCATTTGTTAAAAGGATTGGGGCTGCGACGCTTATGTGAAAAGTTTCAGGCTGACAAGCTCGAACCCAAAGCGGATAAATGCATCTTCATAGGACACCCAAAACAGTTGGGTGTACCTCCTGTCTCAGATCCGAAAGCAATAAGGGATTGTTTCTAGAATCGGGTCCTTTCTTGAGGAAAAGTTTCTCTCGAAAGAATTGAGTGGGAGGATGGTGGAGACTTGATGAGGTTATTGAACCGTCTCTTCAACTAGTGTGTGGCAGGGCACAGGGAGTTGTTCCTGCGGCACCTACACCAATTGAAGTGGAAGCTTATGATAGTGATCATGAAACTTCAGATCAAGTCACTACCAAACCTCGTGGGATGACAAGGATGCGTACTACTTCAGAATGGTATGTAATCCTGTCTTGGAAGTCATGTTGCTAGACAACAATGAACCTACGAGCTATGGAGAAGCGATGGTGGGCCTGGATTCCAAAATGGCTCGAGGCCATATAATCCGAGAGAGGATCCATATATGAAAACAAAGTGTAGACTTTGGAAGAACTACTTGATGGTCGTAAGGCTGTTAGGTACATATGGATTTTAAAAGGAAGACGGACAATGATGGTAAGTATCACCATTAAGAAATCTCGACTTGTCGTTAAGATGTTTTCCGACAAGTTCAAGGAGTTGACTACGATGAGACTTTCTCACTCGTAGCGATGCTAAGAGTCTGTTGGAATTATATTAGCGATTACTACATTATTTATGAAATCTTGCAGATAGGATGTCAAAACATTGTTTCCTCGATGATTTTCTTGAGGAAAGGTTGTATGTGATACAACCGGAAGGTTTTGTCAATCCTGAAAGATGCTAACAAGTATGCAAAGCTCCAGCAATCCTTCTAAGGACTGGAGTAAGCATCTCAGAGTTGGAATGTATGCTTTGATGAGATGATCAAAGTTTTTGGGTGTATACAAAGTTTATGAGAAATTTGTATTTCCAAAGAAGTGAGTGGGAGCACTATAGAATTTCTGATGAGTATATGTTGTTGATCAGAAATGACGTAGAATTTCTGGAAAGCATATAGGGTTATTTGGAAAGTGTTTTTCAATGGAAAGCCTGGATTAAGCTACTTGAACATTGAGCATCAAGATCTATAAGGATAGATCAAAACGCTTAATGGTACTTTCAAATGAGCACATACCTTGACATGATCTTGAAGGTGTTCAAGATGGATCAGTCAAAGAAGGAGTTCTTGCCTGAGTTGTAAGGTATGAAGTTAATACTTAAAGCTCGACCACGGCAGAAGAAAGAGGAAGGACGAAGGTCGTCCCCTATGCTTTTGTCATAGGCTCCATACGGTATGCCATGCTGAGTACCACACCTGATGTGTGCCTTGCCACATATTTGGCAAGAGGGTACAAAGGTGATCTAGGAGTAGATCACCAGATAGCGGTCTAAATTATCCTTAGAGGAATAAGGATATGTTTCTCGGTTATGGAGGTGATAAAGAGTTCGACATAAAGAGTTACGTCGATGCAAGCTTAACACCTATCCAGATAGCTCTGAGTAGAGATACCGGATACGTATAATGGAGCAACAATTTAGAAAAGCTCCAAGTAGAACAGTTATTTGAAATGGCTCCAAATGTAGCGTAGTAGTTGCATCTACAAGATGACATAGAAATTTGCGAAGTACATACGGATCTGAATGCTGCAGACCCGTTGACTGAAACCTCTCTCACAAGCATAACATGATCAAACCCATAACTCTTGGGTGTTAGTCACATGGGGATGTGACCTTGAGTGTTAATCACATATCGATGTGAACTGGATTATTGACTCTAGTGCAAGTGGGAGACTGTTGGAAATATGCCCTAGAGGCAATAATAAATTGGTTATTATTATATTTCCTTGTTCACGATAATCGTTTATTATCCATGCTAGAATTGTATTGATAGGAAACTCAGATACATGTGTGGATACATAGACAACACCATGTCCCTAGTAAGCCTCTAGTTGACTAGCTCGTTGATCAATAGATGGTTATGGTTTCCTGACCATGGACATTGGATGTCGTTGATAACGGGATCACATCATTAGGAGAATGATGTGATGGACAAGACCCAATCCTAAGCCTAGCACAAGATCATGTAGTTCGTATGCTAAAGCTTTTCTAATGTCAAGTATCATTTCCTTAGACCATGAGATTGTGCAACTCCCGGATACCGTAGGAGTGCTTTGGGTGTGCCAAACATCACAACGTAACTGGGTGGCTATAAAGGTACACTACAGGTATCTCCGAAAGTGTCTGTTGGGTTGGCATGAATCGAGACTGGGATTTGTCACTCCGTGTAAACGGAGAGGTATCTCTGGGCCCACTCGGTAGGACATCATCATAATGTGCACAATGTGACCAAGGAGTTGATCACGAGATGATGTGTTACGGAACGAGTAAAGAGACTTGCCGGTAACAAGATTGAACAAGGTATCGGGATACCGACGATCGAATCTCGGGCAAGTATCGTACCGATAGACAAAGGGAATTGTATACGGGATTGATTGAATCCACGACATCGTGGTTCATCCGATGAGATCATCGTGGAACATGTGGGAGCCAACATGGGTATCCAGATCCCGTTGTTGGTTATTGACCGGAGAGTTCTCTCGGTCATGTCTGCGTGGTTCCCGAACCTGTAGGGTCTACACACTTAAGGTTCGATGACGCTAGGGTTATAGGGAATAGATATACGTGGTTACCGAATGTTGTTCGGAGTCCCGGATGAGATCCCGGACATCACAAGGAGTTCCGGAATGGTCCGGAGGTAAAGATTTATATATGGGAAGTCCTGTTTTGGTCGCCGGAAAAGTTTCGGGTTTTATCTGTAATGTACCGGGACCACCGAGAGGGTCCCGGTGGTCCACCAAGTGGGGCCACCAGCCCTGGAGGGCTGCATGGGCCAAGTGTGGGAGAGGACCAGTCCCTGGTGGGCTGGTGCGCCCCCCACCAAGGCCCAAGGCGCAAGGGAGAGTGGAAGGGGGCAAACCCTAGGCTCAGATGGGCCTAAGGCCCACCTAGTGGTGCGCCCCCCTCTCTCCCCCCTTGGCCGCCCCCCTAGATGGGATCTAGGGCTGGTCGCCACCCCTAGGGGTGGAAACCTAGGTGGGGGCGCAGCCCCTCCCCTCCCCCTATATATACTTGAGGTTTTGGGCTGCCATAGACACGATTCAATCTCCTTCTTGGCGCAGCCCTACCCCTCTCCCTCCTCGTCTCTTGCGGTGCTTGGCGAAGCCCTGTTGGAGTACCACGCTCCTCCACCACCACCATGCCGTCGTGCTGCTGCTGGATGGAGTCTTCCCCAACCTCTCCTTCTCCCCTTGCTGGATCAAGGCGTAGGAGACGTCACCGGGCTGTACGTGTGTTGAACACGGAGGTGCCGTCCGTTCGGCACTAGGATTATCGATGATTTGGATCACGATGAGTACGACTCCATCAACCCTATTCACTTGAACGCTTCCGCTTAGAGATCTACAAGGGTATGTAGATGCACTCTCCTTCCCCTCGTTGCTAGATTACTCCATAGATTGATCTTGGTGATGCGTAGAAAATTTTGAATTTCTGCTACGTTCCCCAACAAAAACTTGTGTACCTTGAATTGTTGACATGAGCAATTGGTAGCCCCCAAGGGCCGGCTCATTATAATATGATGAGTCGGGTCTTTAATAAGACTAGTAAAAATGACATTGCATTAGCCCCCAAGTGTCATGGTGCATGCTTGCAGCGACATGAGACTTGCATGTAATCTCAATTTAAATAATGTAGCCCCCAAGTGCCGGGTTGTAAGCTTGCAACGACTCGGGACTATTCCTTTCATTGTAGAATAAATCATATCCTTTGATAAAATAATAGCCATTGCGCTAAAGCGACTTTGAAAACTTAATAATACCGGTTATTAATAACCATAAAAATCCAGCCATGTTGGCTATTCAAGATAATATAATCCGGTATGAAAACCTTATTCATTCAATATCATAATGAAAATTCAGTCAAGTTTGGCTATTTGAATAATATAACCCAATGATTTATAAGCGCATGATTCCAATGGCGCAATCCAAATATATATACTGGCGACTTATAGTCCAAAGCCTGGCCGGTTTAACAAACCTGTTTCTGCATACAACAAGTTTAAAGTGTCCTGGCGGTTTACCGCCGGACGGGTCATAATGCCCAACATATAACCCGGGTTTATAACCAAGGCTGCACTTAAGAATAATCAAATATGAAATATATCATACCTGTGACATTGAATCACATTGTTGGTTTTACCAACTTTTTGTAGTATAGGTGATAACCCCAATCTTGAGTACTAATAACTCCTTCCATATTGTGCCGGTTTAGGATAAAACCGTATCAGATTGTGATAAACACCGGATTATCCATATTCGATGCTGGCAACTTGTAGTTGAAACCAGGCGAGGTTAATAATCTCCAGATTGTAACTTGTACTAATAACTTATAGTTGACAGCCTAACCGGGTTGAGAAAACTCCGGTTTATAATTGAGTTTGTACTAACAACTGATAGTTGAAAGCTTGCGCCGGGTTAAGAAATACCGGACTGATGAAATGACTTATAGTCTGGCCGGGTCAATGGACGCCGGTTTACCTTAAAACCTTATCAAAGGAGAAGAAACTTTGACAAAAAGCAAATGAAAAAACTTGTAGTCGAGGCTTTTCAAGGGCTGCCAGGCCCAAACTCGAGGCTTTTCATGGGCTGGCAGGCCGCTGAGTTAGACCATTTGACAAAGCCTTTTAAGATGGGCCTCCAACTAACCAATCGTCGTTTTAACTTTGACAAGTTCAGGGTCTGTATAAGAGTAACTTGTCAAACGTTCGGCGGGTCATGCCAGGATTAACCGGATAGGAGTGGCTTACTTGATGAAGACAGGTTAACCCGGGGTTTTAGGTGAATACACCAGGCTTCCAAGCCGTGGGTCGATACCCAATTACAAGGGTCCTTTCAAACTCTTTGTTACTTTACACAAAGAGCCCCCAAGTAACTTTGTGAGCTGTGCTCAATGGGTGCCTATGTTTGAGTTGTGCGTAGCAACAAGACTCTCTTTGGCCCCTTGGGTGTGAAGCTCCCAAGCTTTGTTGTGGCGTGATAGCCGGATTAATGGACAGGACTCCGCTTTGCAAGCAGAAGCTCCCATGTGATATATTTTTGAGCTGTGCTCGCCGGGTGCCTATGTTTGAGTTGTGGTGTGCAACAAACTCTCTTTGGCCCCTGATGATAATATTGTCTTGATAGCCGCATCAAGAGGGTAGTAACGCCATGTTCTCTTTGGTGAATACACCTATGTTTGAACAGGAAGCCCCCAAGTAATCATATGAAGATGAGTCCATAAGGCAGAACACCCATGTTTGAACCGTGCGTCAGGGCAACAGGTCCTCTTAGGCAACCTTTAACTTTTTGCAAGAGATAAATTCTTCTTGAACCGGTATTTTGAACAGGCTATCTAGAGCTTCAAAGCTTTGTGGGAGATAACTTTCCCTTAACCGGATATTAAACCGAAATCCTTCTTTTTAAGCTGGAAATTTTCTGACGGTCTTTAAATTTGCACCAATATGATGGTTTAGGGCCCTGCATTAGACAACCTTGCTAGCCGGAATAATTGCTCTGTTAAAGAAGGCAATATAAAATATACTGGACGGATTTCACCTGATATATCATGCCAGGGGTTATCCATCGTGGAGTTGACGATCAACATGGTGAAGCGGAATTAATCACGGCTGAGTCGGCCGCGGCGTTGTAAACTGGTGCGGACGAGCGAGTTGTTCTCCGCGTTTTAAACCGGCATGGCCGCGAGAGACGGCCACAACGCTGTGAGCCGGTGCGGTCGCGAGAGACGGCCACGGCGTTGTAAGCCGGTGCAGGAGTCCATTTGAGTAACGCGACACGAACGACCACCTATGCCAAATGATGTTGGCGCGCCTCCATCTCCGCAATATAACGACACCTTTGTAATGAATAATGATCCTGCGAAAAAAATACTGTAGACCAAAGTAATTTTTCGCAGATAAATTACTGTACGTAGATAAAATAATAGGATGGGTATCACCTGATGTATCTTTCGGAGGAGGTGGCTGCACAGCAATTTGCCAAAA
Source organism: Triticum urartu (assembly GCF_003073215.2). Classification (NCBI taxonomy): domain Eukaryota; kingdom Viridiplantae; phylum Streptophyta; class Magnoliopsida; order Poales; family Poaceae; genus Triticum; species Triticum urartu. Next base: position 595,536,147 of record NC_053026.1, read on the forward strand.
CGACGGCCTTCACGTCCAAGCAAAAATCACCACGCACCCATCCAGCTTTTAAATGAGTCGTGCCCCTTGAGCAAGCACACCAGGGCTGCCTCCAGGTGTACTAGTCCCCAGTGTTATCCGTTGTAACACTAATAGTATAATGAAACACGGCGGCTCAGCCGCTCAGCTGAATTGCAGTTCGTATTCGTTACATCCATGGAATATGTAGCAGAATTGATCCATCCAACCACGCCTATGACGCGATGTGTTGACAGTAGTAGTTTGTTTTGGCCCTCCATGTAGTCCCCGCCAAGGAACAAAATTCTCTTGTCTGAACCTTCGACAGAACCTTCAAATGCTTTCTCAAAAACAGGCGGGCACAAGCAGCGACCAAAACTGACTTAACAGCAGGATATACGGTGCATGTACAGGACGACTCAGAAGCCGGTGAAAACAGGGCCACGGCAGCAGAGTCGTTCAAGGCGGATTGGGAGCCCGGCGACTCAAAACGGCCGCTTGTAGAAACAGCGCGAGGCCGGCGGGTTATGCTTATATCGTGAGCCGGATTTGGGCGCGGGGAATGGCGATTCTGTGAGGCGACTCGAGCGCGCTTGTTGAAGCGAAACGGACTGCGTCGGCGGCCGGTGACTCGCCGTGAGGCCGTAGGGACGGCACGGGGCAGTCCGCCAACGCTTGGAAGCCGACTCAAGGCAAAATCAGCGGAGGAGGCAGCCAGCGGGCGGCGACTTGCCCAGGGCGCGGCGGCTCACAGCCTTGCCCCTGCTGCAGTTGAGGCAGGCCGGCTCAAGATCGCGGCGCGGGGCGGAGCAATGGCAGCTCAACGCGCAGCCAGCAGAGGAGGAAACCATGGAGTAAATTGCAAAAAACCATCATAATTGAAGACCCTAATTCAGAAAACCACCATCATTTGAATTTTTTTCAAAAAACCACCACCATTGTACTAACAGTTTTCAGAAAACACTTATCACAGGATTAGAGATGTTTGACGCAAAATCTGACTGCTGGGTCCCACTTGCAAGTGATGACATGGCATGAAAAATTGACTTCGTCCGCATGGACCTTAACTTGATGTGAGCCCACTTGTCAGCATCTCCTATCTCTCTTCGTCCCTTTCTCTGGCATTCCATCGAGCAGTTCGTGAGCTCTCTGCCGGCGGCATCCGGACAAGGAAAGAGAACTGCCTGGGTGGCCGGCGCCGTTTGGATCCGTCGTCGGAGATGTCACGGATCGCTGGAGGTCGGCGGCAAGCGAAGGAAGCAGCAGGTGGCTGGTCGTGGCCGACCCGGGCGGCGCGGTGCGACAGGCGCGCCTGCGTCCCCCGGCGGTGGCAGCCACCGCCTCCAGTCATGCCCATCGGAGTGGAGCCGGGCTGGATCTCCTCATGCCCAGGAGCTGCCCCACAACGCCGGCGAGATCACGAAGTGAAGGAGCCCTCGCGCACAGCAGTGTGCAGCGGGGAGCCACGGCGGTCTCCACTGGATGTCCCTCCCGTCGACCTGCAGGTGGGGGCTCAGGCGGGAGGACGAGGCCGGAGAGGCCCTGGTGCTTGCTGCCGTCATGAGCTGGTATCCGCCGTTGCCCTCCCGCGTGCTGGATCCGGCGGTCGGCATGCCCGCTGGCACAAGGGGAGGTCGCATCGCCCCGAATTCGCCGTCGGGGCTGCACTCGGGGCCGACACCGCTTGGATTCATCGCCGGGCGGCGCACAGAAGCCGGCAGTGCTCGAATCTGTCGCCGGGACATGGAGAGTGGCGGCGGTCATGGAGCGACGGGGCAGTTGCGGCGCGGTGCCAGGCCGCGGTGGCTTTGCAGCGACGGTGTGGCGTCTCCGTTGACCCGGCCATGTGAGACCTCCTCGTTCAGGCAGTGGGCACCGCCGGCAGTTGGATCCTGGACGGCAGCAAAGGGTGAGTCGGGGTGGGGAGAGATGCGTGAGGTGGGAGGTCGGCTAGTTTTGTTTAGTAGCGGCGTTATCTCGTCCTCGCTACGTGGCACCTGACCATGGGACCCAACGGTCAGTTTTTTGTTAAACGTCTCTAATACAGTGATAATCCAGTGATAAGTGCTTTCTGAAAATTGTTAGCACAATGATGGTGGTTTTTTGAAAAAAATTCGAATGGTGATGGTTTTCTGAATTAAGGTCCTCAATTGTGATGGTTTTTTGCAATTTACTCGAAACCATGCGTGGACGACGCCAGTGGGTATGCGACGTAAGATCTGGCCCGAGGCCACGGCGACTTAAGGCAAAGGGCCATGGCGGCTCGAGGCAAATGGGGGCCAGGAAGCTCGGAACAACAGGGGAGTAGGGCATCTTGGAGCGGCGGGGTCGTGACCTGTGATTCAGACGACGGCCGGCGGCTCGCAGGCAACGGTGACGGTCGGCGGTTTGCAGGCAACCACGACGGCCAGCGGCTCACGGCAGTGGCGGAGATCACTCGATGTCGGACGACTCGGCGCAAGATGCACCCGCAGTGGCGAGGCGGCAAACTGGAGGTAGAGGCGGTTCACAACGGCCGGAGACTTGGAGGTGCGTCGGCGATGGCCAAGGCGTAATGGCAGAGGAGTATCCTATTCAAATTCGGTGGGTCAACGATGCGGGTCGACACAAGAGTCCGAGCCCGTGGTCAATCCGCCCCGGGGTCGTCTTCCATCAGTACTTGGAAATTTTTGATGCTGTAGTGCAATCTTGTCGTCTTCCATCTTCTAATGCAAGTCAATTTTCAGGTCGATGCCGTGGTGGTTCAGTCGTTTGACCCATCCCGAGGCGGTCGTGACCCGCACAAGGCGCGGAGCAAGGTGTCCGGTGCAGGACAAATCCAAGGTGGATTCGAGGTGAAGGCGGGGTCGTAGGGCGACTCATCGATTGATTTGACACATCTTTTCCAGAAATCCATCATCTGGGCGACTCGTTGATGGTCTTGGTAACTTGAAAGCAATTAAACTGATCATGAGATGGCGGTTGATCGAAACTGCAACCCTAATTTTCCTCGATCTTAATCTTGTACGCTTTGACTCCAAAGTTTAATCATGTTCCAGATCAAAAAACAATGAACTTGTCGGCTCCTCCTCATCCGACGAAATCGCGAGCTTCTCGAACCCTAGGAGAGATCCCTCCAAGAACTCATCACCACCGTGCGCGAGCCCCACGGTGGGCGCCAACTGTCTTGGGATTGTCACGGCAGATGTCCTTAGTGTCAGGACTTAGTCGCGAGGCCAACGCATCTATGTGGTAGCTTGAGAGGGGTTGAGCAGGACGAGAGACGCGATGTTTTACCCAGGTTCAGCCCCTAACGGTGGAGGTAAAAGCCTACATCCTGCTTCATTGATATTGATGATAATGATCACGGTTACAAGAGTGCTCTATCTCGAGAGCTATTGTCTAAACCTAACTTGTCCAACTTGTGGAACTTGTCCATCTTGTCCCTCTTGGGGTGCCCTGCCCCTCCTTATATATGTTAAAGGGGCGGGTTACATGTGGAGTCCTATTAGGATTAGGACTAGTCTACCTTCTAATACAAACCGGATACAAGTCTGGGTCTTAACTCCTTGTAAGGTAAATATTCCTGACGCCTTTCTTCTTAAACCGGCCCACCATTAACATAAACCGGCCTTCTGGGCCTTGTCATTTATCTGACTCGTCCGCCGGGTCACCAGTGTGTCATAATGTTCCGGCGGGTTGCTTGTACACCGTCAGATCAGGGCGGGTTGCCAGTGAATCACCAAGTGTAAACCGTGTCTCAAGTAAACCGCCAGGTCAGCCGGGTTATACTTCCGGCCAGTTTACGCCGCGGGGTATATCCCCGACACAAGGTATTCCTCCGGTGTCCTGGAGTTGCATAATCTCATAGTCGAAGGAATATGTATTTGGCATGAAGAAAGCAATAGCAATAAAACTGAACGATCAATATGCTAAGCTAACGGATGGGTCTTGTCCATCACATCATTCTCCTAATGATGTGATCCCATTATCAAATGACAACTCATGTCCATGGTTAGGAAACCTTAACCATCTTTGACCAACGAGCTAGTCAAGTAGAGGCTTGCTAGGGACACAGTGTTTGTCTATGTATTCACACATGTATTTAGGTTTCCAATCAATACAATTCTGGCATGAATAATGAACATTTATCATGAATAAGTAAATATTAAATAACAACTTGCCTCTAGGGCATATTTCCTTCAACTACGGGTCCATAGTTAGTTGCTAGATGGCTTCTTCTCTCTATTTGATATTCAATACAATGTTCTCATCGATGTTCTTGGAGTTCTATCTGATGTAATCACTTTTTGAGGTGTGTTTGTTGGGATCCAATGAATTGTGAGTTTATGATAAGATCTATCCATGAATATTATTTGAGTTTTCTCTGAACTCTTTTATGCATGATTACTATAGCTTCGTATTTCTCTCTGATCTATTGATTTGGTTTGGCCAACTAGGTTGATTTTTCTTGCAATGGGAGAGATGCTCTGTAATGGGTTCGATCTTGCGGTGCTCAATCCCAGTGAAAAAAGGGGACATGACACGTATGTATCGTTGCTATTAAGGGTAAAAAGATGGGGTTTATTCATACGTGAGTTTATCTTGTCTACATCATGTCATCTTGCTTAAGGCGTTACTTTGGTTTTTTTTATGAACTTAATACACTAGATGCATGCTGGATACCGGTTGATGTGTGGAGTAATAGTATTTGATGCAGGCAGGAGTTGGTCTACTTGTATGTGGTGCCTATATATGATCATTGCCTTGGATATTGTCATAATTATTTGTTTTTCTATCAATTACCCAACAGTAATTTGTTTACACACCGTATGCTATTGTCAAGAGAGAAGCCTCTAGTGAAAACTATGGCCCCGGGGTCTATCTTTTATCATATATTAAAACAAAAAATACCTTACTGTGTTTTTCTTCTATTTATTTTATTTTGTTTTTTTGTCTGAACTATCTATCAAATACCATACAATTTAATCTTTCTCATAACCATCAAGGGATTAACAACCCCTTATCCGCATTGGGTTGCAAGGATTTATTATTTGTGTGCAAGTGCTGCTAACGAGTTGTTGCTTGGTTCTCCTACTGGATTGATAACCTTGATTCTTAACTGTGGGAAATACATATCTTCTAACACTTTGTCCTCAAAAGTTGATGGCAAAGTCATGCCCATGATTAGGAAAACAGAACCATCATGCAACACTTGGGCTAGTATTAGAGACACGAGTAGGAATACATTTTACCATTTATTATTCCACACATGCACACATGAGTTTCCCTCCGAGCCTCGTGGTCATTGCAGACTAGAGAATCATTACAGTTATAGCATGGAACACAAACATCAATTACAAACTTGGAGATACAAAATAACTATTATCATTGCCTCAATATCTCCTATAGGCGGGGGGCACATTTTATTGCAGTTTCAAATCCCTCCTCAACACGCAACTAGGGCAGTGTTTTATCCTAGTTGCAACTCCACCCTCGATATGCAATTGAGGGCCACATTTTTGTCCTAGTTGCAAGTCCATCATCAACACACAAATGGACCCAGCCCATTTTGGTTGATGTTACAAGTTCACCCTCGACACGCAACTGGGGGTGGCGGCGACCCCTTTTTTCTCAGTTGCAACTCCACCCTAAATTGGGGGTCTGGCCATTTTTGTCATAGTTGCAAGTCTAGCATTCACACGCAATTGCCCCTAAACCATTTTTCCCTAGTTGTGAATCCACACTCGACACGCAACTGGGGTCACGACCAATTTTTGTCCCAATTGTAATTTCATCATCGACACGCAATTAGGGGGTTGCTTTTTGTCCCTGTTGCAACTCCACCCTCGGTAGGCAATTGAGGGCCCTAATCATTTTTGTCACAATTGAAAGTGCACCTCGACACCCAATGAGACCTAACCCATTTTTGTCCTAGTTGCAAGTCCACACTCGACATGCAACTAGGGTGTGGGGCGATCCCTTTTTGTCTTAATTGCGACTCCACCCACGATACGAAACTCGGGGCTCGATCTATTTTTGTCGCAGTTGCGAGTCAATCCTCGACATGCAACCCGACCCATTGTCATTCCAGTTGCAAGTCCACCCTCGATACACAACTAGGGGTGGGGCCTGTGGGGCAATCCATTTTTGTCCAAGTTACAATTCCACCCTTGATACGCAACTGGTGGGCCCAATAAACTTTTTTCCTAGTTGCAAGTCCATCCTCCTTGTTTTTATTTTTTCTTTCAAGTTTTCCTTTTTTATTTTTTTTATTTTAAAACTCATGATTTTTTTAATGACAGTTGCATGACATTCATCGAACATGCAACTAGAAGTGTCTCCCTCACCTTTCAATTTCATGCGTCGCCCCCGCTGCACAACTGCACGTCTTCAACATAAGTGCAACAAGCATGTCTTTAACATTTTTAAATACATGATTACAAATTTTTACATGTTTTTGTAACACTCTTTCCAAATAAACATTGTGCTTTTTCTTTATATATAGCTGGATTTTTTAATACATGTTGATTTTTTTTCAAATGCATGATTAATATTTTTTCAATATATGTTTTGAACAGTTTTTCCATTATGTGTTATTTTTTTCAAATAAACATTGAACATTTGTTTGAAAAATAAAAAACATTTTTATACTACATGGACATATTTTACATTTTTATAAACATTTTTTAAATGTCACAAACATATCCTTTTAAATATTACATACATTTTTTTAAAATGGCAAGAAACATTCATTTGGATTACGCAAACATGTTTATGCTGTATAACATTTTTTTTCTAAAGTTTCACATACATTTCTTGAAACGTGTGAGCATTTTTAAATGTCACGAACAATTTTTTGGAATGTTATCAACATTTGTTTACATTGTGCTAACAAAAAAATCACATTGTGTCAACATTTTTTGAATTTGTGGTGAACATTTTTAAAACATGTGGACACTTTTCTAAAAGTTACATGAACATAAAAAAAGTTTTCATGTATCTCTAAACTATAGATGAATATAAATTTTATACGAGAAACAACATTCTTGTGAACGAGAAGGATGAGCCATCGAACGGAAAAGAGTAAAGAAAAGGAAAAAAGAACGGAGGATAGCCTAGGCTAACCGAACAAAGCTACATAAACCGAACTGAGCGTAAACTAAACTGAACGGGGGCCCAAGACACTAGCGAGGCGGGCTTCCGCCTCGCCGCAAGCACCTGGACAACTGCAAAAAATAAGAACACAAAGAAAAAGAAAGAAACAAGGAAAAAACTGATGAAAATCAACTTAAATGTGACATAACTATGTAGACATACCATTTTTTCACTCCGCATATAAAATTTGTTTGAAGTCAAACTAAGGAAAGTTTGACCAAATTTATCTTAAGAAATATCAACATCTACAACACTAAAGTTATATAGTATAATTTATTTGCTGATGCATCTATTGATATTAATTTCGTATTGTTAATGTTGTTCTTTTTTATAGAGTTGGTCAAACTTTGCAAGGTTTGACTTGAGACAAAATTTATATACAGACTAAAGGGAAACGGAGTTACCGAGTTAGTATTAGGTGGGTCGCAGGCCGAGCGGCCCCGCTTCTCCCCCGCGTCGGCCGGCCACCGGGCGCCGGATCTCGCGGACCCTTCCCACCTCGAGGCCCCCGCAGACTCGCATACCAGCGGCTCTGCATGGCTGCTGCTACAACTGTGGAGATGACTGGCACATATCGAGGGACTGCACCAACGAGACCCTGTGTGTGTGCTGTGGAGGATTCAGGCACATCGCTAGGGATTGTGAGGAGCGGAGGAGCTCGTCGCCAGCGGAGGCACCGATGCGCCCGCGGCCGATGCCCCCCCCCCCCCCCCCCGTCCGGCAGGTGGGACCTGCGCTGTCTCTGGAGCAGGTGGTGCTCCCACCGCCCCCAGCACGCGCAGGGTGGAGCGCCCGTGGAACCAGGTGGTCCGGGATAGGGCGGCTGGTAGTATGGCCGGCCCAGCCTTCTCGGTGCCCTTTGAGCCGGTGGATGCGGCCAGGCCGGTACTCGTCATGCAGCGGCCTGCCGTGGAGGATGTGGGCTGCTGCTACATGGAGGAAGCAAAGGACCTCTGGCAGATGGAGGAGGAGCTGTCCAAAGCAGTGGTGGTCACGATCACTGGTACCAAGCCAGAGGTCGACCTGGCGGCGACGTTGCATGAAGAGTTTCGCATTGGGCCGATAGACATGTCAATTTGGGCGTTCTACACGGAGGATTTCATGGTGCTATGCAGGGAGCAGAGTACACATGATAGGATGGTGAGGCAGGGCGGCTTGTCGCCGTCCTCAACGGCTGGCTTCACGTTGTCACTGCGTCCATGGCTGAGGCAGGCGCAGGCTACCGGAGCGGCGTTGTCGTTCCTGGTGTCGGCGACGTTGGTGGGAGTGCTGACGCACGCGTGCACGAGGAGGACAGCCAACGCGGTCCTTCATGGCCTGGGGATCGTGGTTGGAGTGGTGGACAGCATGGCGCGGAGTGATTGCTCTCTGACTATAGCGCCAGAAAAACTCCTGTCTGCTAGGACTACGTCGGTATTTCCCCAAAGTGGAAGGGATGATTTAGCACAGCGAAGGTAGGTATTTTCCTCAGTGAAGAAACCAAGGTTATCGAACCAGTAGGAGAACCAAGCAACACAACGTAAACAACACCTGCACACAAATAACAACACCTCGCAACCCGACGTGTTAAAGGGGTTGTCAATCCCTTTTGGATAACGATGCTAGAAATTTGTAATAGATTGAAATAATAGATCGTGAATGAAATAAAGTGCAGCAAAGTATTTTTGTATTTTTGATTTAATAGATCTGAATAAAATGCAAAGGAAAAATAGATCGCAAGCAAATATATGAGAAGGAAGACCCGAGGGGTCGTAGGTTTCACTAGTGGCTTCTCTCAAGGAAAATAGCAAACAGTGGGTGAACAAATTACTGTTGGGAAATTGATAGAACCTCAAATAATTATGACGATATCCAGGCAATGATCATTACATAGGCATCACGTCCAAGATTAGTAGACCTACTCCTGCCTGCATCTACTACTATTAGTCCACACATCGACCGCTATCTAGCATGCATCTAGTGTATTAAGTTCATGGAAAATGGAGTAATGCAATAAGAACGATGACATGATGTACACAAGATCTATCTATGTAGAGATAGACCCCATCGTTTTATCCTTAGTAGCAACGATACATACATGTCGGTTCCCTTTCTGTCACCGGGATCAAGCACTGTAAGATCGAACTCACTACCGGGCACCTCTTCCCATTACAAGATAAATAGATCAAGTTGGCCAAACCAAACCCAAATATTGGAGAATAAAATACGAGGCTATAAGAGATCGTGCATATAAGAGATGAAAGAAACTCAAATAACTTTCATGGATGTAGAAAGATAGATCTGATCATAAACTCAAAGTTCATCAGATCCCAACAAACACACCGCAAAAGAGTTACATCATATGGATCTCCAAGAGACCATTGTATTGAGAATCAAGAGAGAGAGAGAGAGATGAAGCCATCTAGCTACTAACTACAGACCCGAAGGTCTACAAAGAACTACTCACGCATCATCGAGAGGCACCAATGGAGGTGGTGAACCCCATCCGCGATGGTGTCTAGATTGGATGTGGTGGTTCTGGACTCTGCGGCGGCTGGATCAATATTTCGTTGACGCTTCTAGGGTTTCTGGAATATTGGGGTATTTATAGAGCAAAGAGGCGGTCCGGGAGGCACCCGAGGTGGGCACAAACCACCAGGGCGCGTCTGGGCCTCTTGGGGCACCCTGGTGGGTTGTCCCCTCCTTGGGACTCCCCCAGGTGCAACTAGGGCCGAACATGTTCCTTCTGGTCCATAAAAAATCTCTGTAAAGTGTTGTGGCATTTGGACTCCGTCTGATATTGATTTTCTACGATGTAAAAAACACGGAAAAAAAGGAACTGGCACTTGGCACTATGTTAATAGGTTAGTACCAAAAAATGATATAAAATGACTATAAAATGATTATAAAACATCCAAGATTGATAACAAAATGGCATGGAACAATCAAAATTATAGATACGTTGGAGACGTATCAGCATCCCCAAGCTTAACTCTTACTCGTCCTCGAGTAGGTAAGTGATAAGAACAAAAAATTTGATGTGGAATGATGTTTATCATGTCATATCATATTCTTTTCTTTATAGCATGGACAATTGGACTTTTTATGTGATTCAAAGCAATAGTCTAGTTTGGACATAATAATTTAGATACTCAAGCATATCAACAAGCAACCATGTCTTTCAAAATATCAACGCTAAAATAAGTTATCCCTAGCCCATCATGCTCAAATATTGATCCATTCATGAAACACACTCAAATATTAGCTACACCCAATACTTAAGTATGATCATATTGCCTCCTAGTTGGTGCTTTTTATGAGAGAAGATGGAGTCTCATATTCAAAAATAAAAATTTCATAAAGTAAAAGAAAGGCCCTTCGTAGAGGGAAGTAGGGATTTGCAGAGGTGCTAGAGCTCAAAGCAAAAAATTAGAGATAAAAACATTTTGGTAGGTGTATCCATCCCACCAATGAAAACGACTTAGAGTTCCGAACAATTTCCATGCTAGATATTCCATAGGCGGTTCCCAAACAGAAAATAAAGTTTATTCCTTTTTCCATCATACTTTCACTTTCCATGGCTAACCATATCCACGGGTCCCCTCCATACCAACACTTTCCAAGTTATTATTTGACAACGTAAAGTAAATTCATTTTTGCATTCCGGGACTGGGCATCCCTAAGACCTTTGCTACTGTCCTACAAAACTCTGCGCTTGGAGGCCCAACATGAGTCTACAAGAATAAAGTTGCGTAGTAGACATCAAGCTCTTTTCTGGCGCCATTGCCAGGAGGTGAGTGCTTGAAGGTATATCTTTAGATCTTGCAATTGAATCTTTTAGTTTCTTGTTTTATCACTACTTTGGTTTATAAAATAAAACTACATAAAAATGGAATTGAGGTTGCATCATATTATTGATCATCTTTATGATATCTTTCTTGAAAATGATGGTTCGGAAAGTTGTGATCAATTGTTAGAAGAAGATGTCAATAAAATGTTTGGCACAAAATATTCAAATGATGAGCATGATTGCAATGTTGTTATTATAAATTCTTTGAATATCCAAAATGCTAATGATGATTTCACAAGTCGTGACAAAAATGTTTCTTATAAGCATGTCAATTTTTGCGGAGTGAATTGGGAGTGCATTTGCACACCAAAAAGGGAAGATAGATTTTGTAAGAAGCATAAATATTTAGAAATGAAAAAGTTGCAACAGAGGCAATATGATTGTGCTGAAAGATGTAACTTTTTTTGCCATCCTTGTGAACTTTGCAATGAACATGGTCATTTAAATCTCCAATGCAAATTGTTTCATGATCAAATCATGTCCAAAAACTGTGATAACTTGATTTCCCTTGAGCATCATAAAGAGCTTAGTATTCTTTTGGGGTATGAAGAAATGAAACATATAACTAAGGGTTTTCCAAATCTCGAGAGATTTCTTGATTTTGATCTAGAGGAAATTTATATGTTTTGTGCGGTAAATTGCATTGAGAATCCTTATATTGCCAACTATCTAAAGACAAGAAAACAAATGGAATATGAAGAGAGTACTAATGAAAGGGAAAATATTTCCCAATACCCTTCTAGTGTTTATTATGTTGAATCAGGTAACAAGGAGGAGCTTCCTATCCAATCAATCTCTTCAACAAAAAGCTTGAAAGAATTAATTAAACCCACACAAGATGTGGTGAAGAAGAAGAAAAAAAAGAAAGAATAAAGGTAAAAATGTATCTCTCCCAAATAATGTTGCTCCTACCATTGTGCCTCGTGGAAGTGAATCAAATATGTTAATAGAGGATGATGATATTGAGCATGATTTTGTGATACCTACTACTTTATGTAATGATTATGATTGGGAAGACAATGATATCAATTATGATCTTGAAAATCTTTTTAGCACTTCCTTGGAAGAATATGATAATAATGTTCGCTATACTATTGGTGTCATTCATGCTGTTGATAAGAATGATTGTGATGATATGCAAAACCACAAGCTTGGGGATGCTATGTTTATTGAGTATGATATGTTTGAAGATTTATTTGCTGGAAATAATGCTTGTCCTAAGCTTGGGGATGCTTTGCTTAATGAATATGATCCTTTGATTCCTTCTACTTTTTATAAGAAAATTTATTAGGATGATAGCATGCCTCCTATTTATGATGATTACAATATTGATGAAAGTGGATTTGGAGAGGTCATGACTTTATTTAGTGATACATCCACTATTTTGGAAGAGGTTTCAATTGACTATGACTAGAAAGTTGCTATCTATGATGATTATTATGATGACATGTATGCCATAAAGAGTAATAAATATTCTATGCTTGTGCATCATGAAAAGAGTGTCGTATGTGATAGTTATATTTTTGAATCTATTCATGATGTTTCTGAAAATTATTATGAGGAAGGAACTCATTCTCTTACACATCTCAATAATATCAATTTTCTTCTCTATGTGTTGATTGTTTTGAAGTTGCACTTATTTTTCCTTTCTATGCTAGTTGATTCTTGTTCCCATAAGTTGTCTGCTCACAAACTCCCTATGAATAGGAAGTGGGTTTGACCTAAATGTGCTTCATGATGCTCTTTTCATGTTTCAACTCTTATCTTTGATGCGAGTGCATCATTGAAATCATCATACCTAGCTAAAAGGCATTAAAGAAAAGCACTTGTGAGACAACCCAACATTTACCCCTACTGTTTTTATGTGTTCACATGATTAGGCTACTATAGTAATCATGTTTTATTGCTTTTGTTTCAATAAAGTGCCAAGTAAGACCTTTGGGATAGCTTACGGTGATAGTTGATTTGATCTTGCTGAAAAAACAGAAACTTTTGTGCTCTGGAAAAAATTCTCATTTTTAACAGAAGCGCGATAAAATGCTGATTCTTTTTGCAGAAGATTAATAGAAAATTTCCCATCTTTTCATAATTTTTCAGAATTTTTGGAGTATCGGAAGTATGGTTGGAGTACAAATTACTACAGACTATTCTGTTTTTGACAGATTCTATTCTCTATGCATAGTTTGTTTGTTTTCTAGTTTCCATGGCTTATATGGCACAATATAAATTGTGGAAATGTTATGATACAGTAGGAATTGTGTGAGAACAATTATGAATCTTGTCTTTGACAGTACAAAAAGTGAAGGGGTTTGCTCTTTATCATACTAACCTATCTCACAAAGTTCCGTTAAGTTTTGTGTGATTGAAGTTTTCAAATTTTGGGTGAGATGTCGATATGAGGAGAATAAGGAGTGACAAGACCCTAAGCTTGGGGATTCCCAAGGCACCCCATGGTAATATTCAAGGAAGACCCAAGCAACTAAGCTTGGGGATGCCCCCGAAGGCATCCCCTCTTTCATCTCCAATATTATCGGTAACCTCACTTGGAGCTATGTTTTCATTCGTCATATGATATGAGTTTTACTTGGAGCGTCAATTTATTTTGATTAGGATTTGCTTTCTGTTATTTAGAATAATATTTTGCATCTTTTATTTCAACAAAAGTGGCAAGGATAGCCTTTACCATGCTTATTTTACAAGTCTGCATGTTGCTATTTGAAAACGGAAATTTTACCGCTGTTGAAAAAATTCCCTAGAAAAGTCAGAATGTGATAAAATGTTGAAACTTTTTGAAAAATTATCTTTGATAAATTTCCTACAATGTGGTAAATTTTCATAACTTTTGGAGCTAGGAAAGTATTGATACTCTTGCATTCTTTATAGACTGTACTGTTTTGGCAAATTATAGTTATGTTTGCATATGTTTGCTTGTTTAATGATTCTATTTGAGGATAGGAGTATTAAATATGCAGAGGCATTTAGTATCCAATATTGAATAATAATTTGAGTGATTTGCTACAGTAGAGAATGATAAGGTTTTTGCATTGGTTTATACTAACTTATCTCACGAGTCCTTGTTGAGTTTTGTGTGGATAAAGCTTTTGAGATTTAGGAAAACCGTGATATGAGAAGAATTAAGGAGACACAAAATCTCAAGCTTGGGGATTTCCAAGGCATCCCAATATAATATTTCAAGAAGTCTCAAGCATCTAAGCTTGGGGATGCCCTGGTAGGCATCCCACCTTTCTTCGTCAACAATTATCGGTTAGTATAGGTTGAGCCTAAGTTTTTTGCTTCTTCACATGAGTTGTGCTATCCTTGGAATGTCATTTTGTTTTCTTTTGCTTGCTGTTTGAATAAAATTCTTAGATCTGAAAGTTTTTAAATAAAATATAGTCCTCAAATAGTTACCAGGGAGGCTAGGGAAGCGGCATTCAATACAAGCAATTCAAGAATAATTAGTATAAGGAAGAGAACTTTCACATATAAATACACTATCATGGAAATCTTTTGTGATTGTGAGCCCCCATCAAAATATTATATGCCAAAATTGTTGACATTGGACAAGGAAGACAATGTAATTATTTATGTTTGTTCATATTCACATAGAAGTTATATTATCATAGATCCTTCAACATGTGGTGCTTGCCCCCCCCCCCATCTTTGCTAGCCAAAAATTCCGCACCAAGTAGAGATACTACTTGTGCATCCAAAAATCCTTAAACCCAAATCTTATTTTCAAGAGTCCACCATACCTACCTAAGGGTTGAGCAAGATCCTTCAAGTAAGTTGTCATCGATGCAAAAAGGTAATAAAAATTGCTTATAAAAGTGTTAGATCATTTACTGTAAGAGAAAATTGAGCGTTGTACGAACTTGTGATGGCAAAGTAATAAAAGCGACGGACTGCATAATAAAGATTGCTATCACAAGGGGCAATATAACGTGACGTTCTTTTGCACTATGCGATTGAGCATACAAACAAATAAGCGCATGGTAACCTCTGCTTCCCTCTACGAAGGACCTATCTTTTACTTTTATGTATTTACTTTTATGCAAAGAGTCTAAGTTATTCTCTGTATTCTTTTTTATTTTTCTCTTTTGTCAAGCATCATGTGGTGAGGAAAGATCTAGGCACATATGTCCAGTTGAATATAGGTAGCATGAGTTATTATTGTTGATATCACCCTTGAGGTGAATACGTTGGGATGCAAAACAATAAGCCCCTATCTTTCTATGTGTCTAGTTGAAACGTTTTGCTCATGTGTATGCGGTGAGTGTTAGCAATCATATAATACTATATGATGGTTGAGTATGTGGAGCTCTTACTTAGACTCTGTTGAATAAGTTGAATTGCAATTGCTTGGTGATTGAGAACATAGGTTGTTGGGTTTCAAGAGAATTCATTGTTTGAACCTTAACATGTGAATGGGTTGCCACTATAACATGAGAAGTTTTATAAGAAAGAATTGTTGTTATGATGCTAGGAAAAGTGATTGAAATTATCATTGATCAAACTTATGCACTTTGCTAGCATTCACACTTCATAAATTATTTCTTTTATCATTTACCTACTCGAGGACGAGTAGGAATTAAGCTTGGGGATGCTGATACCACTACTAGGGAAAAGCCTAGCAGCAGCGCGGGTTTTAGGCCTATCAGTAGCGCGGGCTGGAGCGCTACTGGTACGGCACTACAGCTAAAGGTTAGCAGTAGCATGGGTTAACCCACGCTACTGCTATATCGACTTAGTAGTAGCGCTTTCTCCAAACTGCGCTACTGGTAATTACTAGTAGCGCTTCTCCCTGCACGCGCTACTACTATTATTTCGTATTTTATTTCTTTTTTACTTCATGTTTTATTCATACACCTTTATACAAGTTTTCATACAGCAGCAATTTAGAGATTGTTTTTATATCATAATGAGTTATTATATCACTGGGTGAAAGAACCGTGGACTAGTTTCAAGTGGATGGACATCCACTTGAAACTAATCCGTAGTTCCTTCACCCAATGAAATAATAAATATCATCGTCGTCATCGTCATCATCATCATCATATCATTAACAGCTTATCATCATAATAAATCATTGTCATATAACACCTCCTCATGATCATCGTTTTCATCAATGAGACATCACATAGCAAGTTGGTCACTAGTCATAATCACAACTACTCCTGCATCATCAACTCTAACACATTGTACCACATAATAAATATTGTACCTCATAGGACCTACTACATTCTCTTAGGACCTACTATATTCTCTTAGGTAAAATAGCATAAAACAATATAGCCCCTGACTCTCCATTATGGGGAATGGAGATTATCATGTCTCCAATTCTTGCCTTTCGCACAATGTTCCTTCCGAGTACCTCCTTACGACTGTCCATGCATTTTTTCCATTCTATGATTTTCATGTCTCCACCTCTTTTAGAAATCCGATATGGACAGGTGAGATTCGTAGGACGACCTGGCTGTATGTTCAAAACATTAAGGCGACCTTTCTGATACATCAGATGAGGCACACAATCATCCAGGATTTTCTGATGAAAAACATAGTAATAACTTCGTAGTTAGCAATGTAGTTAAGTTTTAAAAGAATTTATGCCAAAGATGCACGGATGTCGTAATAGTAAAAAATCTTACCATGGCATCTCCATGGATGTTACCGTAGTTCAACAGAGTGGCACGTATTGACCATAATGTGGAGGAGTTTTATTATAGATATTGTAATTCTCAAGATCAGTACAAAATGTGACCAGATGATTTTTCTCCCGATAAGTTAACTCAGATCCATCGGTGTAGTAGGTTCTATCTACCATGTTCCGCACATTGTTTGAACAATGAAAATAAGTTGTCAACTATTTTGAAATGAACAATATAAATTAGTTAATAACTATGTTTGAGAAACTCACATAGCGGTAGAATGGAAGCGTATCAACAAGGACCCAAATGTCCAAATTGTCTTGGTCGATGTTAGGATCACCAAGATCCATGGTGACAAACATACCCTGTTGAAAATCATACATCTTGCAAAGTGCTTCCCAACCCGGGCAACCAAAATGGGATACGCTCTCAGAATTGTAAGATTTACCTCAAAATCCATACCATCATGGGTCATTAGGTTAATTTTCTTTGTTTCATTCCTCTCGTGATCTTCAAAACCCATCCTCACCAAGATATAGCATCTTGCATGGCATGGGATAAGCTAGTCGAATTGTAAAAGACGAAATTACACGTTGAAGTAGTAGAAGTCAAGCTAAATTACGAAAAAAATACTTTGCATCGTAGCTTACCGTGTCACAATCGAAGGCCTCCTTGAGCTTAATGTTGAAGCACCGACCTTCGTCCAGGTGAGGCCTGTCGCAGAAACCCCGGTCGTCATGGCACCACTCGCACTCCCCCAGGAGACTTTCATTGTCTGAGTACGACATTTCGTATGTTCATAATTCAAATATTAAACTTGTACAATTAAATATATGTACTAAACGAGTATGACATTACACCCCAAGACAACAGTCGGGATTCTTTGGCCTCGAGAGACTTAAAGTCAATCCGAAATATCGTTTAATTATCTTTCTAGAAAATCCAGGCCAATCGATATTTCCTACATATTCTAGCACAAGTCATACCAAAATTCACGGAAAATTCTGACATGGCCTTTGCTAAAACAGGACATATCGAGCGCCTGAAATTTGCCGGAACGGAAATTAATCAACACTCCGGCAAAACATAGGCCACTCGGAGTAACATGAACATGATCGGCCACTTGGGCAACCACATATCCTATTTGAGCAACACAAGATATACATCTTTTTATCTACATCATATCTTATAGGACCCATATTGACATGGAGATTTGGCTTGTCTCACCTCGAGGTCGAAGGGGGTTGGTGACGGGGATGACGGTGGGGATGATGGAGGGGCTCCTTGATTTCTTCAAAAACAAATACCCTATAGATTAAACCCTAGCGAACGACATCAATGCAGGAATTATTGCTTAAACTAAAAAATAACAACAAATGTGACATGTTCAACTAGTTATATTAATTCAAATAGTTCTTACTAAATATAAACTTACTATAAATAGAAATAAACTAGTTCAACAAGTTATATTAATTTTCTTACTAAAAATACATTAGTTCTATTAATTCAACTAGTTCTTACTAAAACTAAACTAGTTCAACTAGTTTATTAATTTACTTACTAATTATTTTAAACACTTACTAAAAACAGTAAAAAAATTACATTATACAAAGTAGGGAGGAGGAGGAGAGAGGAGGGGGGAGGAGGCCGGTGGGATCAGAGGAGGGAGGGGCGGGGTGGAGGGGGAGGGGGCGGCCGGAGGAGAAGGAGGGAGGGGGCGGCCGGAGGAGGAGGGAGAGGAGCGATGGGAGGAGGGCGGCCGGAGGAGGATGGGGGAGGAGGGAGTACCTCGGCGAGGAGCAGCGCGGTGTCGGCGGACCACGTATGGGTTCGGCGCCGGCGAGAGCGAGTGAGGGAGTGACTATCCAGGTTGAACCGCTCCAGGATAAGGTAAGTAAGTAGTAGCGCGTTTCAGAGAAACGCGCTGCTGCTACGGGCCGTAGCAGTAGCGCTGGTCAGTGGTACACGCTACTGCTAAGTGGGGCTAGCCATCTGCGCCCAGTACAAATATAGCAGCAGCGCGGTTTCACGGAACGTGCTACTGCTAAAGTAGTAGCAGTAGCGACCTGTTTTGTCCAGCGCTACTGCTAATATGCTGTTTATAAGGTTTTCCCCAGTAGTGTACGTCTCCAACGTATCTATATTTTATGAAGTATTCATGCCAATATATTATCATTCTTGGATATTTTACAATCACTTTATAGCAACTTTATATCATTTTTTGGGACTAACCTATTGACCCAGTGCCCAGTGTCAGTTGTTGTTTTTTGCTTGTTTTTCACATCACAGAAAATCAATATCAAACGGAGTCCAAACATCGTGAAACTTTTGTGGATTTTTTATGGGCCAGAGCAGCACCTGGGGGTGTCCTGTGGGGAGCACAACCCACTAGGGCGTGCCAGGGCCCACTGGCGCGCCCAGGTGGGTTGTGCCCACCTCGGTGGCCTCCCGTACCCCTTCTTTGCACTATAAATTCCCAAATATTCTGAAACCCCTCTAGATTAACCTAGATCAGAAGTTTCGCTGCCGCAGGGCTCCATAGCCACCGAAAACCAATCTAGACCCGTTCCGGCACCCTGCCGAAGGGGGGAATCATCTCCGGTGGCCATCTTCATCATCCTGGCGGCCACCACGATGAGGAAGGAGTAGTCCACCCTCAGGGCTGAGGGTTTGTACCAGTAGTTATGTGTTTAATCTCTCTCTCTCGTGATCTATATCATGGGCTTTGTTAATATAGTCGGATCATATGACGTTTCTCCCCTCTATACCCTTGTTGTGATGAATTGAATCTTTACCCATTGAAGTTTTGTCTTGTTGGATGATGAAAGTGCAACTATCCCTAGGTGGTTTTGGTAATTCATAACAACATATAGCTCATTGAGCTAATGCTATTCCAAGATGATTATTTCAGGAAAGCTCAATGATTGGCATGGCATGGATGTGAAAGTGGAACCCTCAAAATGCTAAGGACAAAGGATTGTCTCAAGCTCAAAAGCTCAAGACTCTTCATTTTATATTTTAGTGATCCAAGATCACATTGAGTCTTTAGGAAAAGCAAATACTATCAAGGAGGGATGAGGTGTTGCTTAATGAGCCTCGTGCATCATGTGCTTAGTGATATGCTCCAAAACCCTCAACTACTTTCCCATATCCACATATGACCTAAACCCTAAGCCAAACTCGGTCCTACCGATTCTTTCTATCCGGCGCCACCGAGTTTCACTTGTCATAAGCCACTGCCAAACCCTAGCAATTCGGTTCTACCGATAGGGATCTCGGTCTCACCGAGATGGGATTGCAAACTCTCTGGTTCCCTTCCATAACTTTTCGGTCTCACCGAAAGAGCAGATCGGTCCCACCGAGATTGCAATGTAAATTCAGTGTTTCCTTTTTGTAACTTTTCGATCTCACCGAAAGAGCAAATTGGTCCCACCGAGTTTGCTTGACCAACTCTCTGGTTAGCTAATTACCAAATTCGGTCTCACCGAGTTTGTGTAATCGGTCTCACCGAGATTACGTTATGCCCAAACCCTAACCATATCGGTCCCACCGAGTTGCATGTCAGTCCCACCGAAAATCTCTAACGGTCACTAGGTTTACCTTTTCGGTCCGACCGAGTTTATTGATTTGGTCCCACCGAGATTGGAAAACTGTGTGTAACGGTTGGATTTTGTGTGGAGGCTATATATACCCCTCCACCTCCTCTTCATTCGTGGAGAGAGCCATCAGAACACATACACAATTCCAACTCATATGTTCTAAGAGAGAACCACCTACTCATGTGTTGAGACCAAGATATTCCATTCCTATCATATGAATCTTGATCTCTAGCCTTCCCCAAGTTGCTTTCCACTCAAATCTTCTTTCCACAAAATCCAAATCCTATGAGAGAGAGTTGAGTGTTGGGGAGACTATCATTTGAAGCACAAGAGCAAGGAGTTCATTACCTACACACCATTTGTTACTTCTTGGAGAGTGGTGTCTCCTAGATTGGCTAGGTGTCACTTGGGAGCCTCCGACAAGATTGTGGAGTTGAACCAAGGAGTTTGTAAGGGCAAGGAGATCGCCTACTTCGTGAAGATCTACCGCTAGTGAGGCAAGTCCTTCGTGGGCGATGGCCATGGTGGGGATAGACAAGGTTGCTTCTTCGTGGACCCTTTGTGGGTGGTTGCTTCTTCGTGGACCCTTCGTGGGTGGAGCCCTTTGTGGACTCGCGCAACCGTTACCCTTTGTGGGTGGAGCCCTCCGTGGACTCGCGCAACCGTTACCCTTTGTGGGTTGAAGTCTCCATCAACGTGGATGTAGGATAGCACCACCTATCCGAACCACGGGAAAAACATCCGTGTCTCCAATTGCGTTTGAATTCTCCAAACCCTTCCCTTTACATTCTTGCAAGTTGCATGCTTTACTTTCTGCTGCCAATATACTCTTTGCATGCTTGCTTGAATTGTGTGATGATTGCTTAACTTGTCCTACAATAGCTAAAATCTGCCAAGAACTAAAATTGGGAAAAGGTTAAGTTTTATTTGGTCAAGTAGTCTAATCACCCCCCTCTAGACATACTTTCGATCCTACAAGTGGTATCAGAGCTTTGGTCTCCATTTGCTTTGATCTCCATAGCTTTTGGTGGTCATAGCCTTGGTTTCACAACCTAGGAGAGTATGGCGTCTAGCGAGGGAAATTATCACCGTAGAGGTCCTTACTTTGATGGTACTAATTTTGCTAGTTGGAAGCATAAAATGAAAATGCATATTCTTGGACATAACCCCGCCGTTTGGGCTATTGTGTGTGTTGGTTTGCAAGGTGACTTCTTTGATGGGAAAGAACCAAACCGTGAAGCTACCGCGGATGAGTTGAAGATGTTGCAATACAATGCTCAAGCTTGTGATATTCTCTTCAACGGATTGTGCCCCGAAGAATTCAACAAAATCAGCCGTCTTGAGAATGCAAAGGAAATTTGGGACACTTTGATTGATATGCACGAAGGTACCTACTCCATCAAGGAATCCAAGTTGGATGTGCTTCAAAGTCAACTTGACAAGTTCAAGATGAAGGATGGTGAAGGTGTCGCTGAAATGTACTCTAGGCTTGCTCTCATCACAAATGAGATTGCTGGCTTAGGAAGTGAAGAGATGACCGATAGATTCATCATCAAGAAGATTCTAAGAGCCTTGGATGGAAAATATGATACCATGTGCACATTAATCCAAATGATGCCCAATTACAAAGATCTCAAGCCAACGGAGGTGATTGGAAGAATTGTTGCTCATGAGATGTCACTTAAGGATAAAGAGGAACTTCACAACAAATCAAGTGGTGCCTACAAAGCCTCATGTGAAGCCCCTACATCATCAAGTGAGAAACAAGACTTCAATGAAGAATTGAGCTTAATGGTGAAGAACTTCAACAAGTTCTACAAGAGTAGAAGCAAAGATAGAAGCTTCAAGTCAAGGTCCTACAATGACAAAAGATGTTCTAGTCGAGAGCGAAACTGCTACAGTTGTGGAAGACCCGGACACTATTCCAATGAGTGTACGGCTCCCTACAAGAGAAGAGAAGATTCTCCAAAAAGAAGAAGCAAAGAATCACCACCAAGAGAGAGAAGGAGTAGAGATGATCGTTATGAACGAAGATACTCACGGAGAAGCAAGGATTCGGAAAGGAAGGAAAAATCATCAAGGAGCTACACAAAACGAAGACATCAAGCTCATGTTGGTGAATGGGTATCCGGCTCCGACTCCGACAGCCACTCCGAGAGAAGTTATCACTCCGACTCCGAAGATACTCAAGATGAAGGTGTTGCCGGTCTAGCACTTGTGTCAACCAACTCCTACGACATATTTGACTCACTAAATGAAGGAATTGGAAGATGCTTCATGGCCAAAGGTCCAAAGGTAACACACCCCGAGTATGTTGATTTCAATAGTGATGAAGATGACTTGTTAGGTGATGATTTGCTTGTTGACAACTCTAGTGATGAATACTATGATGAAACGTCAATTAATCATGCTAATCAAGATAAAACGAATGACAATGATAAGGAGAAGATTGAGGCTCTAACTAAAGAACTAAACACTCTTAAGTTAGCTCATGAAACTATCTTTGAAGATCATCAAGAACTTTTAAGAGCTCATGAGAAATTACGCTTTGAAAAGCTCAATCTTGAGCAAGAGCATGAGTTCTTAAAAGCAATCGATGATGATCTCCGCAAGAAAAGTTCTTCTTACATTGCCAAGCGTTTACTCTTATCCACTTACATGCCTCAAGTCAAGTCTAGTAACAAGAACAAGAAAGATTCTTCCTCTAGCAGTAACAATGATCATGCTAAATCCAATATTGTTGCTTCTAGTAGTTCTCTTGATTCCACTAATGATTCTCTTAGCCAAGTTACACTTGAGCAAGAAAATAGCTTATTGAAGGGAATTATAGAGAAAGGAGTGTACAAAAGTCTTGCCGGGAGTAAGCAATTCGAGGAAATTGTGCGCAAGCAAGGAATGCACCGGAAGAATCAAGGTGTTGGTTTTGAACGAAAGTTCAATGCCAATGGAGTTGATTGGGAAGAAGATCAATACCCCAAGACAAAGTTTGTTCCTCAACAAGAGAAGTATGATACTTGTTTCAAGGGGACACAAGCTCAAGATGATCTTCCACCACAAGACTACAAGCAAAAAGGCAAGGACAAGCTTCAAGAGGAAATTGATGCATTTGAAGAAGCCCCTAAGACCTTAGTCAAGTGGATTCCCAAGACTACTTCAAGTTCCACTTCATCAAGTACGACTACAACTCCAAGGATTCCCATCAAGATGGTGTAGATCCAAAAGAAGAAGAACTAGAGAGTTCTTGAGGGTGACTCCGCCAACATACTTCACTCTTATCATTTTGGCAAGAACAAGTGCAATCAACTTCCACATCTTGCACTAGTTCAAGGAGTCACAAACCCTCTTGTTGGTAAGACAAGGGACAAGGTAACCTAAAAGTTTTCATGGACATCATCTTGTGTGTGCATCACTCTATGTCTATGGATATCCTTGTTTGTTCCTTGTGGGACTAACCCATGTAGGTATTGAAAGTGCAATTCACTCAAATGGATAGCTCCAAGTGATCTACATCAACATTGAGCATCCACATCTTCAACATCTACATGAAGTCATCATCGACAAAACCCGAGGTTAGTTCATCCCTCTTAGGGGGGATATCACATCTAGGGGGAGCTTTACTCTAAGACTTGAGCTAAAGCAACTCTAAAGATGTGAACACAACAATGCTTTATGTAAAAGTGGTAACCCCACTTGAGCTTAAACGATGAGTATGACCTATGATCAAGTGTTCTCACTTGACTCCTAAGTCAATATACTCATATATAGATGACCTTGTCATCGCAAATTGCTTGATAGATGCTAGAATTGGTTGTGCATGCCTTGTCACATATTTCATTTGCCATCTTATTGTGTGAGCATGTTTGTTGCATATTTTACTCATTCGAGGACATCCACTTGTTGTTTTGATTGTTTGGTTTTATTTCCTTTTGCCAAGTGGATGGACAAGAATGCCTAAGAACCTCCTCTAGCTATCTATGCTTTTCTCATCTCAAACTCTATTCATGCTACATCACAAAATTTGATCAAGTCAGATTTGAACCACTCTGTGTGAGGAGCGCTCGGAGTCCCCGATTCGTCATAGACTTAAACTTCCAAAACCTCTTTATGATTCTTGGTCTGACCGATACCCCACTTTCGGTCCTACCGAGATCATTAAGTTGATCTAGGTTTTCGATCTCGGTGCAACCGATTTGAACCTTTCGGTCACACCGAGTTTCAGTAACTGCTTGCAGTTATGAATCTCGGTGCCACCGAGTTGTTCCACTCGGTCACACCGACAGGGTCGGGTTATATATAGTCACGGGCAAAAATTTGGAAATTTCTCCGAACCCCTTCGCCCGCGCGATAGCCTGCTCTGCCAACTTGGTCTCCGGATCGTATCCTCGCCGCCAGCCGCCTCCAGTCGCTGGTCTCCATCGCCGTCAACGGAATTCTACCCCGTCGTTGCCGCCGTAGCGAGTCTCCACCGAACTAGGGTATGGACTCGATCTTTGTGCTATTCTCCAATCCGATTCTTAGCACATTGTGATCATCATGATTCTTGCCATGATTGAAACACTCCTATCCAGTCAATGCGCTCGTAGATTAGTTTTGATTCGAAAATTTTAGGGTTAGGTTTCCGCCGAAACCATCTCGGACCCACCGAGTTGAAAAACTCGGTCCCACCAATTTGGCTTATGCCATTGCACAAGTGAGACTCGGTCTGACCGAGAATTACTTATCGGTGTGACCGATTTTGGAACTTTGTGAAACCCTAGCAGTCTCGGTGCCACCGAACTATGACTCAGTCTGACCGAGTTCACTAGTTTAGGTGCCAAAACTGCTTCGGTATCACCGAGTTTAAAATCGGTAGATCCGAGATGATTTCAGTGGGAAACTAAAACTAAGTTTTTGGATCATCCTTTTGCAAAAATCTCTGCATTTTGTGATGCTCATCTATTCTACCTCATCTATAAACTATTCACAGGGTCAGCAGACAGCTTGTTCATCATGTCAGATCAGAGTGACAGCCAGAATGTGTCAGAACAGCAAGTGCACATGAGTGAGGGCACCAGTCCCTCAAGTTCTTCAGATGATGGCAGCAGAAGTACTCCTAGCAATCTACCAAAAGCTGCCACCAGACAGAGAAAGAAGAGAACTTCAGATTCTGAGGATGAGGACTACGTGGCAGAAGAGGAAGCAACTTCCAAGAGAGTTGAACCAGCTCAAGGCACAAAGCCAGGGTTAAAGATCAAAAGGCCAGCAGGTAGGCAGCCTATGTCAAAGGCCAGAGCTCAACTGAGAAGCCCACTCCCATAGAGCCAGTTGCTGCTGAAGGAAAGAAAAGGAAGGAAAGGGTCAAGAAGACCGTAGCCAAAGTGCTTGGAAAGGCTTCCATCATGGAAGAAGAGGAAGAAGAAGAGGTTGCTGCACCAGCACCTAAGGCACCTAAACTTATGGGTGATGCTATAAGATCAGGGGCTGCTGCATCCAAGCCCAAAGAAGCACCCAAAGCTGCCTCCAAGCCCAAGTCTGCACCAAAGAGAAATACGAGGAGCATACCTGCAACTGAGAAGAACAAGGCCCCAGTGCCTGAGACTGTTGTTGAAGAAGATGATGAAGCGCAAGTTCTCAGAAAACTCAAGCCCAAGATCCCAGACCACAACGATGCTCATCATGTGGCTGAGGACATGAAACTCAGGAGAGACTCGGGGCTGAGGAAGTGGAGAGAAGCAGGCCCGTATGCTTCAAGGAGGAGGACTGCTGTTGACTACAGATTTCACACCAAGGAACAGCAGGACTTCTATGAGACAGTGCTGCTTGATAAGAAGCCAATAGTCTGTGATATGAGATGGGTCGACTGGCAATACATCAAGGACAACGAAGAGCACTATCCTGGAGTGCAAGACAGCTTCAATGCTTGTGGAGTAGCAGACTTTGTTGGGCAGAAGCTCACAAAGTGGAACGAGGAGCTTATCATGCAGTTCTACTCCACAGCACATTTTTACCCAGATGGAAAGATCACATGGATGTCTGAAGGTACAAGGTACCAATCAACTGTTGAGGAATGGGCAAAGTTGATCAATGCCCCAGAGGAAAATGAGGATGACTTGGATATCTATTCCAAGAAGAAGATGGACCACAACTCAATGTCAAACATGTACAAGGAGATTCCAAATGAAGCACTTGACACTTTCAAGTTTGGCTCAGTACATTATCTTCTGTGAGGGCTGCCAACTATTAATTGGATTTTGAGGCACACTCTCTTGCCCAAGTCAGGTGATCACAACATGATCAGAGGCCATGCGATCAATTTGCTTCATATATTTCATGTGCCACAGAAGTTCAAGGTGATGAGCCTCATGATAGAGACAATCAAGAGGACAGCAGCAGACCAGAAGAGGAGCTGTGGGTATGCCCCACAAATTCAGGAGCTCATTAACTCCAAGATGGGCACGGGCATATACTTATTGGACAAGGAACACCTGCCCATCCATCCAGATTTTGAGGACAATCAAGTTGTTATGACTGAGAATGAACCATCATCTGCCCAAGCACAAGCAAAGAAGGAGAAGGCAAGGAAGGAGAAAGCTGCCAAGATGCCAACTCAAGAGGAGGCATCTGAATATTTCCTGAAAACCAAACAAGAGCAGCTTGGTTACCTGATTGCATCCACCCTGTGGATTGAGAAAGGACTAGCCACCCTAACTCAGAACCAGGCAAGCTTAGAGAGGATCATGGAACAAAAGTTCTATGACTTGGATGTCAAAGTGACAGAGATTCAGACTGCAGTGGAGCAGCTCCAGGATGACATGCAGGAGAGGAGAGGCAAGACTACAACTGATGCCTTTGCCAGAGTGCCACGAGGTCCGAGGTCGTCTGCAGTGCCAGTTGCTGACATCAGAGCCACCACGTCTGCACCAGCTACAGCCTCAGTTCCACCAGCTCCAGCATCTACTTCAGCTCCAACTCCAGCATCTACTTCAGCGTCTACGGAAGCCTTCGTCCTTGGAGTGATCCGGACTCCACCACCACCTGAAGATCAAGCCTGAGTGTCAACTTAGCACTATGCATTTTCTAGGAACTTTTTGGTAACTTGTTGCCAAATGGGGAGAAAAATGTATAGATCATAGGCTTCGAGAGAGAGAGTGTTGCTTTTTTCTCTCTTGCTTTATTTGGTGGTTTTTCGAACTGTGTTTGCTTTTGAGTGCTTGAGATACTATGTCATTGCTCGTGAGACATTGATGATCATGTGATTGATCATAAGCTACACTTAATGTTTGCTTAATGTTATCATCTTATCTATCTTATGTGATCATTCACTATTCTTGGTGATGAGTGCATGTATTTCATTCTTATCATTTTAAGCGCTCCACCAAGATGTATGTGACATGGAAGAGTAACCCATGACTCTAACTCCTTGTGCATTTGCAGTCCAAAGCAAATTTTAAATATGCACAAATTTAGGGGGAGCTCTTACTTATCACATACTTCTCAAAGCGACGATATATTTCATGCTTATTATCATTTGTCGAAGCTTTGATCTATATGTTGTCATCAATTACCAAAAAGGGGGAGATTGAAAGTGCAACTATCCCTGGGTGGTTTTGGTAATTCATAACAACATATAGCTCATTGAGCTAATGCTATTCCAAGATGATTATTTCAGGAAAGCTCAATGATTGGCATGGCATGGATGTGAAAGTGGAACCCTCAAAATGCTAAGGACAAAGGATTGGCTCAAGCTCAAAAGCTCAAGACTCTTCATTTTATATTTTAGTGATCCAAGATCACATTGAGTCTTTAGGAAAAGCCAATACTATCAAGGAGGGATGAGGTGTTGCTTAATGAGCCTCTTGCTTCATGTGCTTAGTGATATGCTCCAAAACCCTCAACTACTTTCCCATATCCACATATGACCTAAACCCTAAGCCAAACTCGATCCTACCGATTCTTTCTATCCGGCGCCACCGAGTTTCACTTGTCATAAGCCACTGCCAAACCCTAGCAATTCGGTTCTACCGATAGGGATCTCGGTCTCACCGAGATGGGATTGCAAACTCTCTGGTTCCCTTCCGTAACTTTTCGGTCTCACCAAAAGAGCGGATCGGTCCCACCGAGATTGCAATGTAAATTCAGTGTTTCCTTTTTGTAACTTTTCGGTCTCACCGAAAGAGAAAATCGGTCCCACCGAGTTTGCCTGGCCAACTCTCTGATTAGCTAATTACCAAATTCAGTCTCACCGAGTTTGTGTAATCGGTCTCACCGAGATTACGTTATGCCCAAACCCTAACCATATCGGTCCCACCGAGTTGCATGTTAGTCCCACCGAAAATCTCTAACGGTCACTAGGTTTACCTTTTCGGTCCGACCGAGTTTATTGATCCGGTCCCATCGAGATTGGAAAACTGTGTGTAACGGTTGGATTTTGTGTGGAGGCTATATATACCCCTCCACCTCCTCTTCATTCGTGGAGAGAGCCATCAGAACACATACACAATTCCAACTCATATGTTCTGAGAGAGAACCACCTACTCATGTGTTGAGACCAAGATATTCCATTCCTATCATATGAATCTTGATCTCTAGCCTTCCCCAAGTTGCTTTCCACTCAAATCTTCTTTCCACAAAATCCAAATCCTATGAGATAGAGTTGAATGTTGGGGAGACTATCATTTGAAGCACAAGAGCAAGGAGTTCATTACCTACACACCATTTGTTACTTCTTGGAGAGTGGTGTCTCCTAGATTGGCTAGGTGTCACTTGGGAGCCTCCGACAAGATTGTGGAGTTGAACCAAGGAGTTTGTAAGGGCAAGGAGATCGCCTACTTCGTGAAGATCTACCGCTAGTGAGGCAAGTCCTTCGTGGGCGATGGCCATGGTGGGATAGACAAGGTTGCTTCTTCGTGGACCCTTTTTGGGTGGTTGCTTCTTCGTGGACCCTTCGTGGGTGGAGCCCTTTGTGGACTCGCGCAACCGTTACCCTTTGTGGGTGGAGCCCTCCGTGGACTCGCGCAACCGTTACCCTTCGTGGGTTGAAGTCTCCATCAACGTGGATGTAGGATAGCACCACCTATCCGAACCACGGGAAAAACATCCGTGTCTCCAATTGCGTTTGAATTCTCCAAACCCTTCCCTTTACATTCTTGCAAGTTGCATGCTTTACTTTCCGCTGCCAATATACTCTTTGCATGCTTGCTTGAATTGTGTGATGATTGCTTGACTTGTCCTACAATAGCTAAAATCTGCCAAGAACTAAAATTGGGAAAAGGTTAAGTTTTATTTGGTCAAGTAGTCTAATCACCCCCCTCTAGACATACTTTCGATCCTACAGATGAATATTTAGATATGAGAACACACGATGTATGTCTTGCAGTATGATTACTTGAGGTGACAATGGGGTATCATATTGATTCACTTGATATGTGTTTTGGCATTCAACTCAAGGATTCCCGTGGTGACATTGGGATAATCTATGTATAGGGGTTGATGCATGTTTTTGTTATCTTTTCTCCGATAGAATCTTTGGGGTCTCCTTGTAGTTCTTTGTGTTGGATTGAGTATTATGAATACGAATTTGCTTTGGTATTATTTTAGTACGAACTCTAGGATAGATCGAACAGAAAGAATAGCTTTGTGTTATTTTAGTACGAACTCTTGAATAGATCGAACGGAAAGAAGATTTGAGGTGGTTTCGTACCCTACAAACAATTCCTATCTTTTGTTCTCCGCTAATAGGAACTCGGAGTGATTCTTTATTGCACTTTGAGGGATAATCATATGATCCAACTATGTTAGCAATGTTGAGAGATTGCACTAGTGAAAGTACAAGCCCTAGGCCTTGTTTTTAAGCATTGCAACACCGTTTTTGTGCCCATTTACTATTTGCTACCTTGCTGTTTTTATTTATTCAGATTATAAAAGTATATATCTACTACCATATTACACTTGTATCACCTGAAGGAAATATGCCCTAGAGGCAATAATAAAGTTGTTATTTATATTTCCTTATATCATGATAAATGTTTATTATTCATGCTAGAATTGTATTAGCCGGAAACTTAGTACATGTGTGAATACATAAACAAACAGAGTGTCACTAGTATGCCTCTACTTGACTAGCTTGTTAATCAAAGATGGTTAAGTTTCATAGCCATGGACAAAGAGTTGTCATTTGATGAACAGGGTCACATCATTAGAGAATGATGTGATTGACTTGACCCATCCGTTAGCTTAGCACTTTGATCGTTTAGTTTACTGCTATTGCTTTCTCCATAACTTATACGTGTTCCTATGAAGATGAGATTATGCAACTCCCGAATACTGGAGGAACACTTAGTGTGTAATCAGATGTCACAACATAACTGGGTGACTATAAAGATGCTCTACAGGTGTCTCCGATGGTGTTTGTTGAGTAGGCATAGATCGAGATTAGGATTTGTCACTCTGTGTATCGGAGAGGTATCTCTGTGCCCTCTCGGTAATGCACATCACTATAAGCCTTGCAAGCAATTTGACTAATGAGTTAGTTACGGGATGTTGCATTATGGAGCGAGTAAAGAGACTTGCCGGTAACGAGATTGAACTAGGTATTGAGATACCGACGATCGAATCTCGGGCAAGTAACATACCGATGACAAAGGGAACAACATATGTTGTTATGCGGTTTGATCGATAAAGATCTTCGTAGAATATGTAGGAACCAATATGAGCATCCAAGTTCCGCTATTGGTTATTGACCAGAGATGAGTCTCGGTCATGTCTACATAGTTCTCGAACCCGTAGGGTCCGCACGCTTAACGTTCGATGATGATCGGTATTATGAGTTTATGTCTTTTGATGTACCGAAGGTAGTTCGGAGTCCCGGATGTGATCACAGACATGATGAGGAGTCTCGAAATGTTCAATACATAAAGATTGATATATTGGGTGGCTATATTCGGACACCGGGAGTGTTCCGGGAGGTTTCGGATAAAATCGGAGTGCCGGAGGGTTACCGGAACCCCCCCCCCCCCTGGGAAATTATTGGGCCCTTAGTGGGCTTTAGGGGAGGGAGAGGGCAGTAGCCAGGAGGTAGCCCCCCCCCCAAGGGAGTCTGAATTGGACTAGGGGAGGGGGCGCGGCCCCTCTTTCCCTCTCCCTCCCCCTGTTCTCCCCCCCTAGTAGGACTAGGAAAGGAGGAATCTACTCCTACTAGGAGGAGGATTCCTCCCCCCTTGGCGCGCCCTCCAGGG
Source organism: Triticum urartu (assembly GCF_003073215.2). Classification (NCBI taxonomy): domain Eukaryota; kingdom Viridiplantae; phylum Streptophyta; class Magnoliopsida; order Poales; family Poaceae; genus Triticum; species Triticum urartu. The sequence continues at coordinate 595,567,570 of NC_053026.1, forward strand.
CCGGCCGGCCTCTGCCTCCCCTCCTTTATATACGGGGGAGGGGGCACCCCATAGACACACAAGTTGATTATATAGCCGTGTGCGGTGCCCCCCTCCACAGATTTCCACCTCGGTCATATCGTTGTAGTGCTTAGGCGAAGCCCTACGTCAGTAACTTCATCATCACCATCATCACGCCGTCGTGCTGACGAAGCTCTCCCGCGACACTCAGCTGGATCTAGAGTTCGTGGGACGTCACCGAGTTGAACGTGTGCAGATCGCGGAGGTGCCGTACTTTCGGTGCTAGGATCGGTCGGATCGTGAATACGTATGACTACATCAACCGCGTTGTCATAACTCTTCCGCTTATGGTCTACGAGGGTACGTGAACAACACTCCCCCCTCTCGTTGCTATGCATCACCTAGATGGATCTTGCGTGTGCGTAGGAATTTTTTTGAAATTACTGTGTTCCCCAACAGTGGCATCCGAGCCAGGTATATGCGTCGATGTTATATGCATGAGTAGAACACAAAGGAGTTGTGGGCGTGGGTATATACATATTGCTTGCCGTCACTAGTTGATTCTTGATTCAATGGTATTGTTGGATGAAGCGGCTAGACCGACATTACGCGTACGCTTACGCGAGACTGGTTCTACTGACGTGCTTCGCACATAGGTGGCTAGTGGGTGTCAATTTCTCCAACTTTAGTTGAATCGGATTCAATGAACAGGGTTCTTTCTAAAGATCAAAAATCAATCACTATACCGTGTTGTGATTTTTGATGCGTAGGTAAGAACGGTTCTTGCTCAGCCCGTAGCAGCCACGTAAAACATGCAACAACAAACTAGAGGAAGTCTAACTTGTTTTGCAGGGCATGTTGTGATGTGATATGGACAAGACATGATGCTAAATTTTATTGTATGAGATGATCAAGTTTTGTAACAGAGTTATCTGCAACTGTCAGGAGCCATATGGTTTTTGCTTTATTGTATGAAATGCAATCGCCATGTAATTGCTTTACTTTATCACTAAGCGGTAGCGATAGTCCTAGTAGCAATAGTTGGCGAGACGACAACGATGCTTCGATGGAGATCAAGGTGTAAAGCCGGTGACGATGGTGATCATGACGGTGCTTTGGAGATGGAGATCAAAGGCACAAGATGATGATGGCCATATCATATCACTTATATTTGATTGCATGTGATGTTTATCATTTATGCATCTTATTTTGCTTAGTTCGGTGGTAGCATTATAAGATGATCTCACTAAATTTCAAGGTACAAGTGTTCTCCCTGAGTATGCACCGTTGCTATAGTTCGTCGTGCCAAGACACCACATGATGATCGGGTGTGATAAGCTCTACGTTCACATACAACGGGTGCAAGCCAGTTTTGCACACGCAGAATACTCGGGTTTAACTTGACAAGCCTAGCATATGCAGATATGGCCTCGGAACACTAAGACCGAAAGGTCGAGCGTGAATCATATAGTAGATATGATCAACATAGTGATGTTCACCATTGAAAACTACTCCATATCACGTGATGATCGGACATGGTTTAGTTGATATGGATCACGTGATCACTTAGCTGATTAAAGGGATGTCTATCTAAGTGGGAGTTCTTAAGTAATATGATTAGTTGAACTTTAATTTATCATGAACTTAGTACCTGATAGTATTTTGCATGTCTATGTAGTTGTAGATAGATGGCCTGTGATGTTGTTCTGTTGAATTTTAATGCGTTCCTAGAGAAAGCTAAGTTGAAAGATGATGGTAGAAATTACACGGACTGGTCCGTAACTTGAGGATTATCCTCATTGCTGCACAGAAGAATTACGTCCTGGAAGCCCCGTTAGGTAACAAACCCGTTGTAGGAGCAACACCAGATGTTATGAATGTCTGGCAGAGCAAAGTTGATGACTACTCGATCACGGAATTACGTCCTGGAAGCCCCGTTAGATAACAAACTTATGCATAGGGGTTGGCACACGTTTTCATCTTGACTCTCCGGTAGAAACTTTGGGGCACTTTTTGAAGTTCTTTGTGTTGGTTGAATAGATGAATCTGAGATTGTGTGACGTATATCGTATAATCATACCCATGGATACTTGAGGTGACATTGGAGTATCTAGGTGACATTAGGGTTTTGGTTGATTTGTGTCTTGAGGTGTTATTCTAGTATGAACTCTTGAATAGATCGATAAGAAAGAATAACTTTGAGGTGGTTTCGTACCCTACCATAATCTCTTCGTTTGTTCTCCGCTATTAGTGACTTTGGAGTGACTCTTTGTTGCATGTTGAGGGATAGTTATATGATCCCATTATGGTATTATTGTTGAGGGAACTTGCACTAGTGAAAGTATGAACCCTAGGCCTTGTTTCAACGCATTGCAATACCGTTTACGCTCACTTTTACCATTTTCTACCTTGCTGTTTTTTTATTTTCAGATTACAAAAACCATTATCTACTATCCATATTGCACTTGTATCACCATCTCTTCGCTAAACTAGTGCACCTATACAATTTACCATTGTATTGGGTGTGTTGGGGACACAACAGACTCTTTGTTTATTTGGTTGCAGGGTTGCTTGAGAGAGACCATCTTCATCCTACGCCTCCCACGGATTGATAAACCTTAGGTCATCCACTTGAGGGAAATTTGCTACTGTCCTACAAACCTCTGCACTTGGAGGCCAAACAACGTCTACAAGAAGAAGGTTGTGTAGTAGACATCAAGCTCTTTTCTGGCGCCGTTGCCGGTGAGGTTAGCGCTTGAAGGTATATCTTTAGATCTTGCAATCGAATCTTTTAGTTTCTTGTTTTAGCACTAGTTTAGTTTATAAAAGAAAATTAGAAAAAATGGAATTGAGTTTGCCTCATACGCTTCATCTTTTTAATATTTTTCGTGAGAATGATGGAAAGGAAAATTGTGCTCAAGTGCTAGAAGAAGAAGTCTATAAAATGTTTGGCACTAAATCTTTGAATGATGAGCATGATTGCAATGTTGTTAGTATGAACTCCTTGAATATCCATAGTACTAATGATGATTGCACTAGTCATAATGAAAATGTCTCTTATAAGCATGTCAATTTTTGTGGAGTGCATAGAGTTTGCAAGTACACACCAAATAGGGAAGATAGATTTTGCAAGAGGCATAAGTATTTGGAAACTAAATGGTTGCAAGAAAGGCTAGATGTTTGTGCTGAAAATTTAAAATTTCTTCACCATACTTGTGAACTTTGCAATGAACATGGTCATTTAAATCTCAAATGAAAATTGTTTCATGATCGTATCGTGTCCAAAAATTGTGGACTTGATTTCTCTTGCACATCATAATGAACTTAGTTTTCTCTTGGGTTATGAAGAAATGAAACGTATATCTAAGGTTATTCCAGAATTTGCCCTTGATAGAGTTCTTAATTTTGGTCGAGAGGAAATTTATATGTATTGTGCGGTGAATTGCATTGAAAATCCTTATATTGCCAAGTATATAAAGAAAAGAAAACTAATAGAAGATGAAGAGAATACTAACGAAAGGGAAGAGACTTCCCAATATTCTCCTATTATTTCTTATGATGAATCAGGTAACAAGGAGGAGCCTTCTATTCAACCAATCTCATTAATAAGGAGCTCCAAAAATAGGATTGAACCCACACATGATGTGAAGAAGAAAAAGAAAAGACAGAGAAGTAAAGGTAGAAAGGTATCTCTCCCAAATGATGTTGCTCCTATTTCTCATTGTGATGATGATAATTGCTATACTATTGGTGCTATCCATACTATTAATGATGAGAGTGATTGTGCTTATGATATAAAAAGGCCCAAGCTTGGGGATGCTATGTTTGATGAAGCTGATGTTTTTGAGAATATATTTTCTGCAATTAATGTTTGTCCCAGGCTTGGGGATGCTACGTTTAATGAAGATGATATTTTTAGTCTCCCAAGTTTTGATATGCAAATTTATAATGATGATAGCATGGATCCTACTTATGATGATTATATTGATGAAAGTGGGTTTGTAAGAGTGTCAACTTTAGGAAGTAATGATCCCACTATTTTGGAGGATGTTGAATCTTATTATGATAATTATGAAAGTGGATTTGGAGAGGTCATGACTTTATTTAGTGATGATTCCATTATCTTGGAAGATGTTTCAATCGATTATGATGAGAACAAAGTTGCTACTTATGATAATTATTGTGATGATACATATGCTATAAAAAGTAGTGATGATTATATTTATAAAACTTGTTATGATTATGATTAGCCTTTTTCTGAACATTACTCTTTTAATGTGGAAACAATTTATAGTATTCAAGTCTCTTATGATACTCCCACTATTCCGATTGAGAAGAATTTTGCTTATGTAGAGAGTAGTAAATTTTCTATGCTTGTAGATCATGAAAAGAATGCTTTAGGTGCTGGTTATATTGTTTAATTCATTCATGATGCTACTGCAAATTATTATGAGGGAGGAATATATGCTTGTAGGAATTGCAATAATATCAAGTTTCCTCTCTATGTGCTTAAAGTTTTGAAGTTATGCTTGTTTTGACTTCCTATGCTAGTTGATTATTGTTCCTATAAGTTGTTTTCTCACATAACCTCTATGCATAGGAAGTGGGTTAGACATAAATTTGCTAGTCATATTCTTCATGATGCTCTCTTTATGTTTCAATTCTTATCTTTTATGTGAGCATCATTGAAATCATCATGCCTAGCTAGGGGCGTAAAATGATAGCGCTTGTTGGGAGGCAACCCAATTTTATTTTAGCTCCTTGCTTTTTGTTACTATTTAGTAATAAATTAATCATCTATCCTCTGTTTATGATTGTGTTTTTATGTTTTAATTAGTGTTTGTGCCAAGTAAAGCCTTTAGGATCTTCTTGGGCGATTGTCTTTTGATCTTGCTGTAAAAAACAGAAAGTATGCGCTCACGATAATAATTTTCATTTTTTACCAGAGAGCGATAAAATACCAATTCCACTTGCAGTAGATTAATAAACAAATTTCCCAGGACTTCCTAATTTCTCAGGATTTGTGGATTTACAGAAGTATTCGAAACCTACAGATTACTACAGACTGTTCTGTTTTTGACAGATTCTGTTTTCTATGTGTTGTTTGCTTATTTTGATGAATCTATGAGTAGTATTGGAAGGTATGAACCATAGATGAGTTGGAATACAATAGATATTACACCAATATGAATTAGAATGAGTTCACAACAGTACCTAAGTGGTGATTTATTTTCTTATACTAATGGAGCTTACGAGTTTTCTGTTAAGTTTTGTGTTGTGAAGTTTTCAAGTTTTGGGTGAAGATTCGATGGACTATGGAATAAGGAGTGGCAAGAGTCTAAGATTGGGGATGCCCAAGGCACCCCAAGGTATTATTCAAGGACAACCAAGAGCCTAAGCTCGGGGATGCCCTGGATGGCATCCCCTCTTTCGTCTTCGTTCATCGGTAACTTTATTTGGAGCTATATTTTTATTCACCACATGATATGTGTTTTGCTTGGAGCGTAATTTTATTTTATTTTGTTTTGCTTGCTGTTTGAATAAAATACCAAGATCTGAAATTCTTAAATGTTAGAGAGTCTTCATATAGTTGCATAATTATATATTCGACTACTCATTGATCTTCACTTATATCTTTCGGAGTAGTTTGTTGTTGCTCTAGTGCTTCACTTATATCTTTTTAGAGCACAGTGGTGGTTTTATTTTATAGAAATAGATGAACTCTCATGCGTCACTTATATTATTTTGAGAGTCCTAAAAAGCATGATAATTTGCTTTGGTTATGAATTTAGTCCTAATATGATAGGCATCCAAGAAGGATATAATAAAAACTTTCATATAAAGTGCATTGAATACTATGAGAAGTTTGATACTTGATGATTGTTTTCAGATATGAATATGGTGATATTAGAGTCATGCTAGTTGAATAGTTGTGAATTTGAGAGATACTTGTGTTAAAGTTTGTGATTCCCGTAGCATGCACGTGTGGTGAACCGTTATGTGATGAAGTCGGAGCATGATTTATTTATTGATTGTCTTCCTTATGAGTGGCGGTCGGGGACGAGCGATGGTGTTTTCCTACCAATCTATCCCCCTAGGAGCATGCGCGTAGTACTTTGTTTTGATAACTAATAGATTTTTGCAATAAGTATGTGAGTTCTTTATGACTAATGTTGAGTCCATGGATTATACGCACTCTCACCCTTCCACCATTGCTAGCCTCTCTAGTATCGCGCAACTTTCGCCGATACCATAAAACCCACTATTTATCTTCCTCAAAACAGCCACCATACCTACCTATTATGGCATTTTCATAGCCATTCCGAGATATATTGCCATGCAACTTTCCACCGTTCCGTTATTATGACATGCTTCATCATTGTCATATTGCTTGCATGATCATGTAGTTGACATCGTATTTGTGGCAAAGCCACCGTTCATAATTCTTCATACATGTCACTCATGCATCATTGCACATCCCGGTACACCGCCAGAGGCATTCACATAGTCATATTTTATTCTAAGTATTGAGTTGTAATTCTTGAGTTGTAAGTAAATTAAAGTGTGATGATCATCATTATTAGAGCATTGTCCCAGTGAGGAAAGGATGATGGAGACTATGATTCCCTCACAAGTCGGGATGAGACTCTGGACGAAAAAAGAGGCCAAAAAGAAAAAAAAGGCCCAAAAAATGAGAGAAAAAGAGAGAAGGGACAATGTTACTATCCTTTTTCCACACTTGTGCTTCAAAGTAGCACCATGATCTTCATGATAGAGAGTCTCCTATCTTAACACTTTCATACACTAGTGGGAATTTTACATTATGGAACTTGGCTTGTATATTCCAATGATGGGCTTCCTCAATATTACCCTAGGTCTTCATGAGCAAGCAAGTTGGATGCACACCCACTTAGTTCTTTTGTTGAGCTTTCATACAATTATAGCTCTAGTGCATCTGTTGCATGGCAATCCTTACTCACTCACATTGATATCTATTGATGGGCATCTCCATAGCCCGTTAATACGCCTAGTTGATGTGAGACTATCTTCTCCTTTTGTCTTCTCCACAAGCCCCATTCTATTCCACCTATAGTGCTATGTCCATGGATCACGCTCATGTATTGCGTGAAGATTGAAAAAGTTTGAGAACATCAAAAGTATGAAACAATTACTTGGCTTGTCATCGGGGTTGTGCATGATTTAAATATTTTTTTGGTGAAGATAGAGCATAGCCAGACTATATGATTTTGTAGGGATAGCTTTCTTTGGCCATGTTATTTTGAGAAGACATGATTGCTTTGTTAGTATGCTTGAAGTATTATTGTTTTTATGTCAATATTAAACTTTTGTCTTGAATCTTATGGATTTAAATATTCTTGCCACAATAAAGAGAACTACATGGATAAATATGTTAGGTAGCATTCCACATCAAAAATTATATTTTTATCATTTACCTACTCGAGGACGAGCAGGAATTAAGCTTGGGGGTGCTTGATACGTCTCCAACGTATCTATAATTTTTTATTGTTCCATGCTATTACATTATCAACCTTGGATGTTTTATATGCATTTATATGATATTTTATATGATTTTCGGGACTAACCTATTAACCTAGATCCTAGTGCCAGTTTCCGTTTTTTCCTTGTTTTAGAATATCGTAGAAAAGGAAAATCAAACGGAGTCCAATTGACCTGAAACTTCACGGAACTTATTTTTGAAACGGAAGCAATCCAGGAGACTTGGAGTAGACATCAGGGAAGCTTCGAGGGAGGCATGAGGCAGGGAGGCGCGCCCTACCCCCTGGGCGCCCCCGCACTCGGGGGCCCCTCGTGGCTCCCCTGACCGACTTCTTTCGCCTATATATGTCCATATACCCTAAAAATATCGGGGAGCGGAATAGATCGGGAGTTCCACGCCAGAAGCCTCTGTAGCCACCGAAAACCAATCTAGACCCGTTCCAGCACCCTTCCGGAGGGGGAATCCCTCTCCGGTGGCCATCTTCATCATCTCGGTGCTCTCCATGATGAGGAGGGAGTAGTCCACCCTCGGGGCTGAGGGTATGTATCAATAGCTATGTGTTTGATCTCTCTCTCTCTCTCTCTCTGTCTCGTGTTCTTGAGGTGGTACGATCTTGATGTATCGCGAGCTTTGTTATTATATTTGGATCCTATGATGTTTCTCCCCCTCTACTCTCTTGTGATGAATTGAGTTTTCCCTTTGAAGTTATCTTATCGGATTGAGTCTTTAAGGATTTGAGAACACTTGATGTATGTCTTGCATGTGCTTATCTGTGGTGACAATGGGATATCACATGATTCACTTGATGTATTTTTGGTGATCAACTTGCGAGTTCCGTGACCTCGTGAACTTATGCATAGGGGTTGGCACACGTTTTCGTCTTGACTCTCCGGTAGAAACTTTGGGGCACTTTTTGAAGTTCTTTGTGTTGGTTGAATAGATGAATCTGAGATTGTGTGATGCATATCGCATAATCATACCCACGGATACTTGAGGTGACATTGGAGTATCTAGGTGACATTAGGGTTTTGGTTGATTTGTGTCTTTAGGTGTTATTCTAGCATGAACTCTTAAATAGATCGATCAGAAAGAATAACGTTGAGGTGGTTTCGTACCCTACCATAATCTCTTCGTTTGTTCTCCGCTATTAGTGACTTTGGAGTGACTCTTTGTTGCATGTTGAGTGATAGTTATATGATCCAATTATGTTATTATTGTTGAGGGAACTTGCACTAATGAAAGTATGAACCCTAGGCCTTGTTTCAACGCATTGCAATACCGTTTACGCTCACTTCACTACAAGGATACCCCTTGTAAAGCAACACATATTCTACATCGTTTTGACTATTTGTTGCAAAATTCACAGTAGATACGCATATAAACTGTGTAACATATGCGTTGCAGACTTGTAGATCGCGACCCTATCGTGATGCAACAGATCTTATATGTTGCCATGTATTGGTTGCAAATTGTATTATAAGGCTGTATACATAATTAAATTAGAAAATTAATTGAGCTCAAAAAGAAATCAATTAGACCCGCCGGTACACATAATGAATGTGGCGCGAATTTTTAATTTTTCTTTTGAGGGACACGTGGCGCGAAAATCTGTGCTAACCGTGCGAGCAAAACCAAATAGCGCGAAGTCTACCACTTTTATTTTCTGATCTAGATTGATATTTGCCTTCAAGTCCAGATCGATATAGGTCTACTACGACACAAATCAATCATCCAATCTCCTCTCACTGAGCGCGAAGGCTTGAAGGCGGACAGAGAGGGGAGCAGCGGAAAGGCGGCGACAGACTGCGGAGCAGCGGGAAGGCGGCGACGGACAGGGGAGCGGCGGTTTTGCGGACAACAGAGAAGCAGCAAGGCCGTGGTAGGAGGGCTGGAAGTCGTCTGCTAGCGTACCCTGCTCCTCCGGCCGCCACTCCGGCCTGCCCGCTGTCGGTGCGCTGCTCCTCCGGCCGCCCCTCTTCTCCCTCGCCATGTAGGACGGCGAGACTGACCTCTGAGGTAACCCTCCCTCCTTCCCTTCTCCTCTCATCCAGCCAACTTATTAGTGGGCACCTCGAGACATGGCTGTGGGATGTAGGGGATTTGGTAGATGACGAAGGGGATGTATTTCAGAGCTCTACTGTACCACCTGGGCTATGTTCAGTTTTTTGGACTACCCTCGCTGTTCAAACTAATTCCAATAGTCCCTGAAGGGTACCAACATAAGTTCTATAGTTGTTTGGACTACTCCATCAGCTCCCATGACTGCCAACATAAGTGCCATGACATTTGAAGCTAACCTGACTACCCTGGTTGTGCTGTTTTGTACTATAGTTGCTTTTCGTGTGTAGATTACTACTGGAGTAGTGTTGTAACTAGACGTGTTATCGTCTGAGTATTTCACTTTACTTCTGACTAGATTAAGATTTTTTAGGAACGTCTCTTTTGCTCTGCTCTTTCTAGAACTTTAAGTTTGATGAAATTGAATCATAGGTGTAGCTATGTAACTAAATCTGTTATTTTAGGACACCATTGGTGTTAATTGGGTACTGTCTTGTCAAAAGTGTTGTGGACATCAGATTTCGGTTGTATTGATTTTCTAAACAATTGGAGATATGACCCATGATTTTTCGAGGAAAATGCCGAGCATAAATGCCAATGATATGGTTTGTGTATAGTTTCCGTTGATCTCTTTTCTCCATATTTTAATCTTGTTGTTCCAGTTCACAACTGCAGTCTGTTAGGCAATGGTTTGACTGCTTGAAAACTCGTGTTTGTTTCGTACACAGTTACTACAAATGATGAATGTGCCACTTTTTCCTAGTTGGGCTTTGAGTGCAGATTACTACTGGAGGAATGCTCGAATAGGGTGTGCTGCTGTCTGAGGATTTCGTTCATTTTATTTGGGTACTTCTGACTGGAAAGTGTGCCCAGGCGATGTTCAACTGCGTTATTTCTGGACAGTTGGAGTACAGATTTTTTAAGAACATGTCCACTCTGTTTGTTTCTAATCTCTTGTCTTTTTAGGGATTCTCTAGTCTATATTGATCTGCTCTCTCCAGAAGTTCAAACCTTGATGTTCCAACTCCCAACTGCAGTCTATTAGCCTAGCACTGAAAATGGATGTTCGCAGACGATTTATCGACGCTTCGATGCCAGAAAAACAATGACTTAGATCATGTTGTTTCATTGACAGCAGTGACTTATGCCTGATGGATGAACAAGCGTTGCTCTGAATTGGCTAACATAGGCATGGGTTACATGATCTTGTTAGTTTCTTAGCTGTCTTTTAAGAGGGAATTGCTGCTGTAACTAAATCTGTTCTGTGTGTGCATCATTGATGTTATTTGGGCACTTATATGCCATATGTTTAGAATTTTTTTCCTTTTAGTGAATTTTTAGATCAAAGGATTCAGATTGTACAATATGGTTCCAGGTGTTTGGGACTAGCTCAACTTTGGCAGCTGCTGTAGGTGTTGTATCATAATAAAAATTCAGTCGTTCAACAATTGAATTGGACGCTGCTGTCGTACAAGAGGTGAAGACTAGTTATACTATTTACTGCTTGTGATGTACTATGTGTTCACAAATTTTACCTGATTGTACAATGTGTCGACAAATTTACTGTCATTCTGTGTTGTTGGATGTAGTTCACCATTGTTAGGAAATGGTGTACAATCACGTTTCCTGTAACCTGAACCAAAGATATATTCAAATGATTTCACTAGTTTTGTAGCCTAAATAACTTGCAATCATGTTTGCCTATAGCCTACAGTTTATGAACTAGAAAAAAGTATACATTTCTTATATTGTGTTGAAAAATGATATAATTGTGAATTTCAGTGGTGCTACTTAAATGTGAATGGGTTGATGTTACCGAAGGAAAAGGTATGCAAATAGATAAGTATGGGTGTAGACTTGTGAATTTCTCTAGTCTAATTCACACTTGTAAAAAGGCAGAGGATGAACCTTTTGTATTTGCAAATCAAGTTGACCAAGTGTTCTACGTGGATGACCATCTTTATCCAGGATGGTCAATTGTTTTGAAGTTGAAGCCTCGAGATAATTTTGATATGGTGAAGAATAGAATGATGTGGAAACATAACCTTATCATGTTTTTTTTGGCGCGTGAACCTTATCATGTCAGAAATGTTTTTGAGCTTTTTGATATTGCCGATCAGAAATAAAATTGGATGAGAAGAGATATAGAGGGAGAAACTGTAGATGCTCGTATAGTGCCAAGTGATGACACAGTACCTCAATAAAGGCCAGCTTCCAATGTGATTCTGTTATTTACATTCTTAGTATCATCTGCTACAACTTATGACATTTTGGTCATGAAACTTACTACTATGTTGCTTCTACATGCAGGTTCAATGGATAATGAAAGCCACCGTTCTGAAAAATGTGGAACCTAGTTGAAGTGACGAATTTATTGTTGTTATTTGCTATTTTTTTCTTTTATGTCCATTTACTTTATAATTCGGAGAACAAGATTTGTTGATCTGACTGGCCTAAAGTATCAATACTTGATCCTAAATACGTTGGTGTTGGTTATTATTCCTACACATGCTTACACATGTTCATATTTACCTACATCCAGGTTGTTGCTTATCTCTTAAACATCATACATGTGTTAAATAGGCTGGTTCCACGAACTCAAGCAATACATCGGTGTTGATTGTCTTGCCAATATATCATGAGGGCATCTGTAACTTGGAGGGCAACAACAGTAGAGTGTTAATGTTAATCTCTGTGCACCAGAATAATGTAGCTGTAGCTTTTCTTCAGTTAGTTGTAGCGTTTCTTCAGTTAGCACGGAAAAGACTTGTTCAGCACAGAAAATACTCTGTCGTGCGTGTCTCTGTTCTTTGCTACTATGTGTGCGTGAGTTGAATTCAAGCTCATCGTTCAATATATTTTGTCTGGTGACCAAAATAAAAAAAAATCCTAAACTACCCTATACTTATCTCTGACCTCGTACGCTTGGCCGGCGGCACCGCCTTTGTCGGAGTCGGGCTTCCAGACATGGAAGGGCGCGAGGTCGCGACAGGGCTTCTTGGTCGTCGCCTGACGCTCGCGGATGATCCGTGGCTGGACTTACCGGAGATGGCGGCGGCGGAGGTGGTCTTGCTTAGAGACCACTGCTTGCCGTACTTCAACATCTCATCAAGACGATACTTTCTTGTCTCCGTTGTGGTCTTCGACCGGTCGATGACCCGGGCCGTCGTGCCCAATCACATATATCCGGCACTAAACAGGAGCGGAGACCGGGGTGAGATAGCTCCGCCCGCCTGTCTCCTGGCGCTCGTGGAGGAGCTTCTCCACTTCCTCCTCCACCACACGGAAGGCCTTCGCAGTCGTGCCCCTGTCGCCGGCGGTGCAGGTGTCGCTTAGCGGCCACTCGTTGCCAATCTTGGCGAACTGCCAGTCGAGGTGGCGGTGGCGTTGTGTGGTCGGAGTCGGGCTTCCTTTGTCGAAGTCGGGCTTACAGACGTGGAAGGGCGCGAGGTCGCGGCAGGGCTTCCTGGTCGTGGCCTGACGCTCGGGGATGATCCTGTTCGCTTGCTCTTGCACCGCGCGCAGTGCGGCTGCAGGCCTGCGGCCGCCGCTGACGTGGGCATGTGGAGAGATTGGTGGTGGGACTTACCGGATGTGGCGGCGGTGGAGGTGGTCTTGCCTAGAGACCACTGCTTGCCGTACTTTAGCATCTCCTCATCGAGATGACACTTTCTTGTCTCTGCTGTAGCCTTCGACTGGTCGATGACCCAGACCGTCGTGTCCAGTAATGAGGAGTCGGTGCTGTCATGGCTACTGAGGTAGTGGAGGATTGATGCTTGTCCGTCGATTCGGGTGTAGTGGCTGTGCAGAGGTGAGGACGGCTCCACCTTCATGCGACGCCCAATTTGGACGTCGCGTTGCATGTGTGGGGTATGATGGATGACAATTAGTGATCTTGGAAGATAATTATACATGTAGCTTGGAACATGGAAGCCAAGAAATTTCTTGTGTTTTGGATTAACTTTTTTATATTGTTTGAGCAATACAATTCATTTTTACTTCACCTATTTTTTTATGCTCCATTTTTACTTCACCTATATTGCACTGAATTTGTACAAACATAGAAGAAGAACGTTCTGTTTTGTGCCTGTCACGGGCCAGATAATAATAACAATATTTATAATTTGTTTCGATCCAAATTATTACTAGACTCCATCGTATTTATTTTTTGGTTTGGCTCCCATTTCCTCCCTTTCCCTCCGTTCTCTCCCGCCAATAGAGACTAATCTGGCAAAAAATGTACACACGCTTAATTACCGTGGCCCACCTGTCATAGGAATCTAGGACGTAGACTAAAATGAGTCAAAGAGATCGCGATGAGGTAACTACGCAAATAAAGTAGGAAACCTCCCCCATATCAGCACGGTTCCCTTCCTCGTCTGGTATTGGATTCAGCTCACGCCCGGCGGCCGGTGGCGGAGGCATCACCACAAGCTGAGTAAGGTTAGTTGTGGATCTGTTCTCCTAGAATTCATCCCCCTCTTGCTACCTACTCTACCAATTTGTGCTAGAAATCTATTCACATCTCTCCTGCCAGGAAAATCTGGCTGGTACATGGTGGCAGCAATCCTTCGAGTTCATCTAGTCATTGCCCTGCTTCTTATCCCATCTCATTGCTGCAATTTATGCCCTCTGTATTGGTTGTTAGCTGTTTTTTCACCCACCAACGGATATACAGAGATCACGATCCTAGTTTAATCTGAAATTGATTCAGATGTTCGGTTTACTCATTGCAAAATTTACCATTGTTTCAGACTGTCTATTTTCGACTGCAAATCAATTCATCTTCAGTCAAATTATCAGCCAATCACAATCATACAGTTGTATGTAACTAAAAAGGAATGTCCGCTGACGCTCTGTATGTATGTATGCTAGCGAGTCTCATTCATTTGTTCCAAAAAGACCAAATGAAACTGAAGTAGCCTAGGCCTACCAGTAGCACATCAATATGCCTAGTTACTGAGAAACATTGAACAAACACTTGAGAAAATCTGAAATCTAAAACAGGGCAATTAGTACACACAATGAAATCTGAAAGAAAATGTTGTGTACTAGCACTGTTACTTGCCAGAAATTACTACATTCAGTAGTACAGTTACAACATGGCAGAGGAGAATTTCCATGTAAATTATAGTAGTATTACAGTAGAAATCAAAGTTGAATTACAGTGAGTTTTACAATGTATTTTCTGTAGATTTCTCTAGCATTACTAAGGTTCATCACTAAGAATATTCAACAGAACAGAGAAAAAAAAGAGCCATGGGTAATGCTCTGTTGGAACATGTGCAATAAATTTGACCGAAATTACAACAGTTCAGTAGTACTACTCTGTCCAATCATGCGCACTAAATCTTGCAAGTCTTAACTAGAAAGCCATCTTAGGGAAGGGGAAGGAGAATTAGTGGTGGGAGTTTACTGCGGGGCTCGGCTTGGGAAATAGACATTTAGTCTCATTCCCTTGTTTGGTGCACGCCGGGAATTACTTGTGAGAATCAAGAGGGAGTGTGGGTACAGTAGACATAAAAAACATCTGCCTGTCATTGCACATAATATTTGGTCTGATTAAATACAGCAGCTCTGATCGTTTTTAAGCACATTCATACAACTAGCACACAATACACTTCTCAGACCTGGCTTTTAATCTCATATGACTGGATTCTTGTCATGTTGTAACAGATATGTCACGAACAAGAACTAGCGTTGTTGAATCCAATGAAGAATATATGATGGAAGAACCGATTGAACATCATAACTGTGCTGAAGAAGATGTCGAATCATCTTATGTCCATGAAAGAACTACTAATGATGAAGAAGTCTTCACCGATTATGATGATGTTGATGCAGATGAAAATGAAGATGGTAAGTTGTTGCTCGTTCCTTACTGATTGTAACATGTAATTCATGGTTTTATACATTCAGCTGAAAATGCAGAAACAAAAGAGTGTAAGAAGATGAAGCTGAAATATATTTGGAACCTTCCAAAAGGGAAAAGGATAATGGTTCGCTGCAATGACCTAGATCATCCAATCGGAAAAGAGGCTAAACATCTTAGGGACTTTCTTGGCTTCGGTTGATGGACATACTGAAGGAAATATGCCCTAGAGGCAATAATAAATGTTATTATTTTATTTCCTTATATCATGATAAATGTTTATTATTCATGCTAGAATTGTATTATCCGGAAACATAATACTTGTGTGAATATATAGACAAACAAAACGTCACTAGTATGCCTCTACTTGACTAGCTCGTTAATCGAAGATGGTTATGTTTCCTAACCATAGACATGTGTTGTCATTTGATTAATGGGATCACATCATTAGGAGAATGATGTGATTGACATGACCCATTCCATTAGCTTAGCACCCGATCGTTTAGTATGTTGCTATTACTTTCTTCATGACTTATACATGTTCCTATGACTATGAGATTATGCAACTCCCGTTTACCGGATGAACACTTTGTGTGCTACCAAACGTCACAACGTAACTGGGTGATTATAAAGGAGCTCTACAGGTGTCTCCAAATGTGAATGTTGGGTTGGCGTATTTCGAGATTAGGATTTGTCACTCCGATTGTCGGAGAGGTATCTCTAGGCCCTCTCGGTAATGCACATCACATAAGCCTTGCAAGCATTACAACTAATGAGTTAGTTGCAAGATGATGTATTACGAAGCGAGTAAAGAGACTTGCCGGTAACGAGATTGAACTAGATATTGAGATACCGACGATCGAATCTCAGGCAAGTAACATACCGATGACAAAGGGAACAACGCATGTTGTTATGCGGTCTGACCGATAAAAGATCTTCGTAGAATATGTAGGAGCCAATATGAGCATCCAGGTTCCGCTATTGGTTATTGACCCGAGACGTGTCTCGATCATGTCTACATTGTTCTCGAACCCGTAGGGCCCGCACGCTTAAGGTTTCGATGACAGTTATATTATGAGTTTATGAGTTTTGATGTACCGAAGTTAGTTTGGAGTCCCGGATGTGATCACAGACATGACGAGGAGTCTCGAAATGGTCGAGACATAAAAATTGATATATTGGACGGCTATATTCGGACACCGGAAGTGTTCCGGGTGATTTCGGAGAAAACCGGAGAGCCGGAGGGTTACCGGAACCCCCCGGGAGAAGTAATGGGCCATATGGGCCTTAGTGGAGAGAGAGAGGGGCAGCCAAAGGTGGGCCGCGCGCCTCCTCCCCCCTGGTCCGAATTGGACTAGGAGAGGGGGGCGGCGCCCCCCTTTCCTTCTCCCTCCCCACTTCTTTTCCCCTCCTAGTAGGAGTCCTACTCCTACTAGGAGGAGGACTCCTCCTGGCGCGCCAATAGGGGCCGGCCGGCCTCCTCCCCTTGATCCTTTATATACGGGGGCAGGGGCACCCCTAGACACAGAAGTTGATCCACGTGATCATATTCTTAGCCGTGTGCGGTGCCCCTTCCACCATAATCCTCGATAATATTGTAGCGGTGCTTAGGCGAAGCCCTGCGACGGTAGTACATCAAGATCGTCACCACGCCGTCGTGCTGACGGAACTCTTCCCCGACACTTTGCTGGATCGGAGTCCGGGGATCGTCATTGAGCTGAACGTGTGCTAGAACTCGGAGGTGCCGTAGTTTCGGTGCTTGATCGGTCGGGCTGTGAAGACATACGACTACATCAACCGCGTTGTGCTAACGCTTCTGCTGTCGGTCTACAAGGGTACATAGATCACACTCTCCCCTCTCGTTGCTATGCATCACCATGATCTTGCATGTACGTAGGAATTTTTTTTGAAATTACTACGTTCCCCAACAGTGGTATCAGAGCCTAGGTTTTATGTGTTGATGTTATTTACACGAGTAGAACACAAGTGAGTTGTGGGCGATATAAGTCATACTGCTTACCAGCATGTCATACTTTGGTTCGGCGGTATTGTTGGACGAAGCGGCCCGGACCGACATTACGCGTACGCTTACGCGAGACCGGTTCTCCCGACGTGCTTTGCACAAAGGTGGCTAGCGGGTGACAGTTTCTCCAACTTTAGTTGAACCAAGTATGGCTACGCCTGGTCCTTGCGAAGGTTAAAACAGCACCAACTTGACAAACTATCGTTGTGGTTTTGATGCGTAGGTAAGATTGGTTCTTGCTTAAGCCCGTAGCAGCCACGTAAAACTTGCAACAACAAAGTAGAGGACGTCTAACTTGTTTTTGCAGGGCATGTTGTGATGTGATATGGTCAAGACATTGTGCTAAATTTTATTGTATGAGATGATCATGTTTTGTAACCGAGTTATCGGCAACTGGCAGGAGCCATATGGTTGTCGCTTTATTGTATGCAATACAACTGCGCTGTAATGCTTTACTTTATCACTAAACGGTAGCGATAGTCGTGGAAGCATAAGATTGGCGAGACGACAACGATACTACGATGGTGATCAAGGTGTCGCGCTGATGACGATGGTGATCACGATGGTGCTTCGAAGATGGAGATCACAAGCACAAGATAATGATGGCCATATCATATCACTTATATTGATTGCATGTGATGTTTATCTTTTATGCATCTTATCTTACTTTGATTGACGGTAGCATTTTAAGATGATCTCTCACTAATTATCAAGAAGTGTTCTCCCTGAGTATGCACCGTTGCGAAAGTTCTTCATGCTGAGAGACCACGTGATGATCGGGTGTGATAGACTCTACATTCAAATACAACGGGTGCAAAACAGTTGCACACGCGGAATACTCAGGTTATACTCGACGAGTCAAGCATATACAGATATGGCCTCGGAACACGGAGACCGAAAGGTTGAGCGTGAATCATATAGTAGATATGATCAACATAGCGATGTTCGCCAATGAAACTACTCCATCTCACGTGATGATCGGACATGGTTTAGTTGATTTGGATCACGTAATCACTTAGAAGATTAGAGGGATGTCTATCTAAGTGGGAGTTCTTTAGTAATATGATTAATTGAACCTAAAATTATCATGAACTTAGTACCTGATAGTATCTTGCTTGTTTATGTTTGATTGTAGATAGATGGCCCGTGCTGTTGTTCCGTTGAATTTTAATGCGTTCCTTGAGAAAGCAAAGTTGAAAGATGATGGTAGCAATTACACGGACTGGGTCCGTAACTTGAGGATTATTCTCATTGCTGCATAGAAGAATTACGTCCTGGAAGCACCGCTGGGTGCCAGGCCTGCTGCTGGAGCAACACCAGATGTTATGAACGTCTGGCAGAGCAAAGCTGATGACTACTCGATAGTTCAATGTGCCATGCTTTACGGCTTAGAATCGGGACTTCAACAATGTTTTGAATGTCATGGAGCATATGAGATGTTCCAGGAGTTGAAGTTAATATTTCAAGCAAATGCCCGGATTGAGAGATATGAAGTCTCTAATAAGTTCTATAGATGCAAGATGGAGGAGAACAGTTCTGTCAGTGAGCATATACTCAAAATGTCTGGGTATAATAATCACTTGATTCAATTGGGAGTTAATCTTCCAGATGATTGCGTCATTGACAGAATTCTCCAATCACTACCACCAAGCTACAAGAGCTTCGTGATGAACTATAATATGCAAGGGATGAATAAGACTATTCCCGAGCTCTTCGCAATGCTGAAAGCTGCGGAGGTAGAAATCAAGAAGGAGCATCAAGTGTTGATGGTCAACAAGACCACTAGTTTCAAGAAAAAGGGCAAAGGGAAGACGAAGGGGAACTTCAAAAAGAACAGCAAACAAGTTGCTACTCAAGAGAAGAAACCCAAACCTGGACCTAAGCCTAAAACAGAGTGCTTCTACTGCAAGCATACTGGTCACTGGAAGCGGAACTGCCCCAAGTATTTGGCGGATAAGAAGGATGGCAAGGTGAACAAAGGTATATGTGATATACATGTTATTGATGTGTACCTTACTAATGCTCGCAGTAGCACCTGGGTATTTGATACTGGTTCTGTTGCTAATATTTGCAACTCGAAACAGGGACTACGGATTAAGCGAAGATTGGCTAAGGACGAGGTGACGATGTGCGTGGGAAATGGTTCCAAAGTCGATGTGATCGCAGTCGGCACGCTACCTCTACATCTACCTTCGGGATTAGTATTAGACCTAAATAATTGTTATTTGGTGCCAGCGTTAAGCATGAACATTATATCTGGATCTTGTTTGATGCGAGACGGTTATTCATTTAAATCTGAGAATAATGGTTGTTCTATTTATATGAGTAATATCTTTTATGGTCATGCACCCTTAAAGAGTGGTCTATTCTTATTAAATCTCGATAGTAGTGACACACATATTCATAGTGTTGAAGCCAAAAGATGCAGAGTTGATAATGATAGTGCAACTTATTTGTGGCACTGCCGTTTGGGTCATATCGGTGTAAAGCGCATGAAGAAACTCCATACTGATGGGCTTTTGGAACCACTTGATTATGAATCACTTGGTACTTGTGAACCGTGCCTTATGGGTAAGATGACAAAAAACACCGTTCTCCGGTACTATGGAGAGAGCAACAGATTTGTTGGCAATCATACATACAGATGTATGTGGTCCGATGAATGTTGAGGCTCGTGGCGGATATCGTTATTTTCTCACCTTCACAGATGACTTAAGCAGATATGGGTATATCTACTTAATGAAACACAAGTCTGAAACGTTTGAAAAGTTCAAAGAATTTCAGAGTGAAGTTGAAAATCATCGTAACAAGAAAATAAAATTCCTACGATCTGATCGTGGAGGAGAATATTTGAGTTACGAGTTTGGTGTACATTTGAAACAATGTGGAATAGTTTCGCAACTCACGCCACCCGGAACACCACAGCGTAATGGTGTGTCCGAACGTCGTAATCGTACTTTACTAGATATGGTGCGATCTATGATGTCTCTTACTGATTTACCGCTATCGTTTTGGGGATACGCTCTAGAGACGGCCGCATTCACGTTAAATAGGGCACCATCAAAATCCGTTGAGACGACGCCTTATGAACTATGGTTTGGCAAGAAACCAAAGTTGTCGTTTCTGAAAGTTTGGGGCTGCGATGCTTATGTGAAAAAGCTTCAACCTGATAAGCTCGAATCCAAATCGGAGAAATGTGTCTTCATAGGATATCCAAAGGAAACTATTGGATACACCTTCTATCACAGATCCGAAGGCAAGACTTTTGTTGCTAAATTCGGAAACTTTCTGGAGAAGGAGTTTCTCTCGAAAGAAGTGAGTGGGAGGAAAGTAGAACTTGATGAGGTAACTGTACCTGCTCCCTTATTGGAAAGTAGTACATCACAGAAACCTGTTTCTGTGACACCTACACCAATTAGTGAGGAAGCTAATGATAATAATCATGAAACTTTAGA
The DNA here is from genome assembly GCF_003073215.2 of Triticum urartu. Classification (NCBI taxonomy): domain Eukaryota; kingdom Viridiplantae; phylum Streptophyta; class Magnoliopsida; order Poales; family Poaceae; genus Triticum; species Triticum urartu. Next base: position 595,588,497 of record NC_053026.1, read on the forward strand.
ACAAGATACTACTGAACCTCGTAGATCAACCAGAGTAAGATCCGCGCCAGAGTGATATGGTAATCCTGTTCTGGAAATCATGCTACTAAATCATGATGAACCTACGAACTATGAAGAAGCGATGGTGAGCCCAGATTCCGCAAAATGGCTTGAAGCCATGAAATCTGAGATGGGATCCATGTATGAGAACAAAGTATGGACTTTGGTTGACTTGCCCAATGATCGACAAGCAATTGAGAATAAATGGATCTTCAAGAAGAAGACTGACGCTGACGGTAATATTACTGTCTACAAAGCTCGACTTGTCGCAAAAGGTTTTCGGCAAGTTCAAGGGATTGACTACGATGAGACCTTCTCACCCGTAGCGATGCTTAAGTCTGTCCAAATCATGTTAGCAATTGCCGCATTTTATGATTATGAAATTTGGCAAATGGATGTCAAAACTGCATTCCTGAATGGATTTCTGCAAGAAGAGTTGTATATGATGCATCCGGAAGGTTTTGTCGATCCAAAGGGAGCCAACAAAGTGTGCAAGCTCCAGTGATCCATTTATGGACTGGTGCAAGCCTCTCGGAGTTGGAATAAACGCTTTATAGTGTGATCAAAGCATTTGGTTTTATATAGACTTTTGGAGAAGCCTGTATTTACAAGAAAGTGAGTGGGAGCTCTATAGCATTTCTGATATTATATGTAGATGACATATTACTAATCGGAAATGATATAGAATTTCTGGATAGCATAAAAGGATACTTGAATAGAAGTTTTTCAATGAAAGACCTCGGTGAAGCTGCCTACATATTGGGCATCAAGATCTATAGAGACAGATCGAGACGCTTAATTGGACTTTCACAAAGCACATACCTTGACAAAGTTTTGAAAAAGTTCAAAATGGATCAAGCAAAGAAAGGATTCTTGCCTGTGTTACAAGGTGTGAAATTGAGTAAGACTCAAAGTCCGACCAATGCAGAAGATAGAGAGAAAATGAAAGATGTTCCCTATGCTTCAGCCATAGGCTCTATCATGTATGCAATGTTGTGTACCAGACCTGATGTGTGTCTTGCTATAAGTCTAGCAGGGAGGTACCAAAGTAATCCAGGAATGGATCACTGGACAACGGTCAAGAACATCCTGAAATACCTGAAAAGGACTAAGGGTATGTTTCTCATATATGGAGGTGACAAAGAGCTCATCGTAAATGGTTACGTTGATGCAAGCTTTGACACTGATCCGGACGATTCTAAATCGCAAACCGGATACGTGTTTACATTAAACGGCGGAGCTGTTACATTAAACGGCGGGATCTACATGTGAAGCGGAGTACATAGCTACTTCGGAAGCAGCAAACGAAGGAGTCTGGATGAAGGAGTTCATATCCGATCTAGGTGTCATACCTAGTGCATCGGGTCCAATGAAAATCTTTTGTGACAATACTGGTGCAATTGCCTTGGCAAAGGAATCCGGATTTCACAAGAGAACCAAGCACATCAAGAGACGCTTCAATTCCATCCGAGATCTAGTCCAGGTGGGAGACATAGATATTTGCAAGATACATACGGATCTGAATGTAGCAGACCCGTTGACTAAGCCTCTTCCACGAGCAAAACATGATCAGCACCAAAGCTCCATGGGTGTTAGAATCATTACTGTGTAATCTAGATTATTGACTCTAGTGCAAGTGGGAGACTGAAGGAAATATGCCCTAGAGGCAATAATAAATGTTATTATTTTATTTCCTTATATCATGATAAATGTTTATAATTCATGCTAGAATTGTATTATCCGGAAACATAATACTTGTGTGAATATATAGACAAACCAAACTTCACTAGTATGCCTCTACTTGACTAGCTCGTTAATCGAAGATGGTTATGTTTCCTAACCATAGACATGTGTTGTCATTTGATTAATGGGATCACATCATTAGGAGAATGATGTGATTGACATGACCCATTCCATTAGCTTAGCACCCGATCGTTTAGTATGTTGCTATTACTTTCTTCATGACTTATACATGTTCCTATGACTATGAGATTATGCAACTCCCTTTTACTGGAGGAACACTTTGTGTGCTACCAAACGTCACAACGTAACTGGGTGATTATAAAGGAGCTCTACAGGTGTCTCCAAAGGTGAATGTTGGGTTGGCATATTTCGAGATTAGGGTTTGTCACTCTGATTGTCGGAGAGGTATCTCTAGGCCCTCTCGGTAATGCACATCACATAAGCCTTGCAAGCATTACAACTAATGAGTTAGTTGCAAGATGATGTATTACGAAACGAGTAAAGTGACTTGCCGGTAACGAGATTGAACTAGGTATTGAGATACCGACAATCGAATCTCAGGCAAGTAACATACCGATGACAAAGGGAACAATGTATGTTGTTATGCGGTCTGACCGATAAAAGATCTTCATAGAATATGTAGGAGCCAATATGAGCATCCAGATTCCGCTATTGGTTATTGACCGGAGACGTGTCTCGGTCATGTCTACATTGTTCTCGAACCCGTAGGGTCCGCACGCTTAAGGTTTCGATGACAGTTATATTATGAGTTTTGATGTACCGAAGTTAGTTCGGAGTCCCGGATGTGATCACGGACATGACGAGGAGTCTCGAAATGGTCGAGACATAAAAATTGATATATTGGACGGCTATATTCGGACACCGGAAGTGTTCCGGGTGATTTCGGAGAAAATCGGAGAGCCGGAGGGTTACCGGAACCCCCCGGGAGAAGTAATGGGCCATATGGGCCTTAGTGGAGAGAGAGAGGGGCAGCCAAAGGTGGGCCGCGCGCCTCCTCCCCCCTGGTCCGAATTGGACTAGGAGAGGGGGGCGGCGCCCCCCTTTCCTTCTCCCTCCCCACTTCTTTTCCCCCCTACTCCTACTAGGAGGAGGACTCCTCCTGGCGCGCCAATAGGGGCCGGCCGGCCTCCTCCCCTTGATCCTTTATATACGGGGGCAAGGGGCACCCCTAGACACACAAGTTGATCCACGTGATCATATTCTTAGCCGTGTGTGGTGCCCCCTTCCACCATAATCCTCGATAATATTGTAGCGGTGCTTAGGCGAAGCCCTGTGACGGTAGTACATCAAGATCGTCACCATGCCGTCGTGCTGACGGAACTCTTCCCCGACACTTTGCTGGATCGGAGTCCGGGGATCGTCATCGAGCTGAACGTGTGCTAGAACTCGGAGGTGTCATAGTTTCGGTGCTTGATCGGTCGGGCCGTGAAGACGTACGACTACATCAATCGCGTTGTGCTAACGCTTCCGCTGTCGGTCTACAAGGGTACGTAGATCACACTCTCCCCTCTCGTTGCTATGCATCACCATGATCTTGCGTGTACGTAGGAAATTTTTTGAAATTACTACGTTCCCCAACACATACCTCAAGCAGAAAAGTTTGTATCTTGTCAAAGTACACAACAAAATTCTTCAAGTTTCACTCTAGAAAGTATGGTCTCAACTAATATTTATGTTGTGCTACCTGTAAAGAGTGCTTGCTCCTTCGGTTGATGGACTCCGACTTGTTAAAAAAGGACCAAATAATTTATAGAACAAGCCAAGTGGTTCATATGGGGCAGATATGCAAGCATCAACGACAATTATGTTCTAGATAAGGTTTGTCTACTTAAATACTCTTTGGAACTTGTCATTTCTTAGGATTAAGTTCTTACGCTTGAACTTTTGGCAATTACATATACAATACCAAAACTTGATGTATATCATTCTATCCTAGAACAAAGAAACTATGGTTCATAATGGTGGCAGTGCACGACAACTAGAAAAATGTTCTAGTGCACACAAGGTATCTTCATAGTCTCATATACAAAATTATGATCAAACTATAGTGCTCCCATGTTTATGTGTTTACTTGTTGCTATCAGAATGTTGTCAAGAACCAAGAAACTCAAAATTTCAGTGCACTACAAGGGGAAATAGATTCTGCTGCACATAAGGTATATTTCCATTACCATATACTCCCTCCGTCCCAAAATAAGTGACTCAACTTTGTACTACAAAGTTGAGTCACTTATTTTGGGACGGAGGGAGTACAATATTTCCATTGCTTCGATGGTTATGCATCTACTTGTTATCTTGCTATCAGAATGATGTTCAAAACAAAGAAACTTTGCTTGAGAATGTTAGTGCACATCAGGGAGAAAAAACCTCTACTGCAAACAAGATTGTATCTTTCCATAATCACATACAAATTTGTGTTCAGAATATAGTGCTAGATTGTTTATTTGTTTATTACTTCTTTGCTATCAGACTGTTGACCAGACCAAAAAAATAACAAAAAGTGCAGGTAATAAGAGTCTTCAAAGTGGTCCGTTGAGTTGGTTGGGAGTGCCCAAATTCATTTCATATGTTCCCTTGTTTTGTGTCTGTTTTGTCATATGGTAACAATAATTTTCTCTAACAGGTAGGAACTATTGTATTCTTGAAGAGCCTAAAAAATCATAACAAGGACGTAGCAAGATTGTAAGTTCTGATAAAAAATTTAAACTTGATGGTGCTCAAATTAAAAATGAATTTTGGGCAGTGCATGTCGATATGGCATTTGTGAAAACTGAAAATTTGGTACGGAGTTGCAAAAACTCCAATACTCTCGGTAATGCAGAAAAAGCAAAGATTGCATGGCCTTCAACATTTGTACATGACTAATATCTTGCCTTTATTACTACTTGCATCATGTCAATGCATTGTGAGTTAACATTTTATTTTGTTTTCTTAATTGTAGATTCAAAATATAAATGGATGAGGATATGGGTGCGTGGCAAGTATACTGCAATGATGATGTCGATGTTCTGTTTCATGATGATGATGGATGCTTTTAGTTTTAGTTATGTTGCAGGAATGACATTCATATTGGATGTTGTTCCTCGCTTAATTTTTAGTTAAGTTGTAGGGATGTCGATGGATGCTTCCAGTTTAAGTTTATGAAAATAATTAGATTATGCATCGCATTTGTATGATGTTCCTCATGTAATATCCACTACTGTAATCCAACAGTTTTATATACTACATGATTTCTTCCTCTCATGAGTATGTTCTCTTATTTTTCCTTTACTTGAAATACATAATTATCACCTTTACATGGACCATTAATTTAATTGCTAGAAACAAATATAATAATAATAATAATATCCACACTGTATATGTACAACACTTGAAGCGTTGGAAATTCTCCGTTGCCAAGCAATAGGATTTTGATTCATGTACATTAAGCACCAACATATAAAAGTGTTGTCAAAATCCGCCTTATCTGTTGTAGTCTTGCAACGGTCCCTTTTACCAATGCTAGTATAAACGTTGCATTATGCGCTAGCAACACTGGATAAGGCTACACATCCTAAACCGTTGGTAAATACTATAGCAGCGCATATTTGGACATTTAGATACAGAAAAATGTGTTGCTATAGGGGTGGTCCTGTTGTAGTGCTTTTACCATTTGCTACCTTGCTGTTTTTTTATTTTCAGATTACAAAAACCATTATCTGATATCCATATTGCACTTGTATCACCATCTCTTCGCTGAACTAGTGCACATATACAATTTACCATTGTATTGGGTGTGTTGGGGACACAAGAGACTCTTTGTTATTTGGTTGCAGGGTTGCTTGAGAGAGACCATCTTCATCCTACGCCTCCCACGGATTGATAAACCTTAGGTCATCCACTTGAGGGAAATTTGCTACTGTCCTACAAAACTCTGCACTTGGAGGCCCAACGTCTACAAGAAGAAGGTTGTGTAGTAGACATCAGTGATACACATGTTCATAGTATTGAAGACAAACGATATAAGTTTAATAATAATAGTGCAACTTATTTGTGGCATTGCCGTTTAGGTCATATTGGTGTAAAGCGCGTGAAGAAACTCCATGCTGATGGGCTTTTGGAATCACTTGACTATGAATCACTTGATGCTTGCGAACCATGCCTCATGGACAAGATGACTAAGACTCCGTTCTCCGGAACAATGGAACGAGCAACAGACTTATTGGAAATAATACATACTAATGTATGCGGTCCGATGAGTGTTGATGCTTGTGGCGGGTATCATTACGTTCTTACCTTCACAGATAATTTGAGCAGATATGGGTATATCTACTTGATGAAACATAAGTCTGAAACATTTGAAAAGTTCAAAGAATTTCAGAGTGAACTGGAAAATCATCGTAACAAGAAAATTAAATTTCTACGATCTGATCATGGAGGTGAATACTTGAGTTATGAGTTTGGTCTTCATTTGAAACAATGTGCAATAGTTTTGCAACTCACGCCACCTGGAACACCACAACATAATGGTGTGTCCGAACGTCGTAGCCACACTTTATTAGATATGGTGCGATCTATGATGTCTCTTACTGATTTACCGCTATCGTTTTGGGGTTATGCTTTAGATACGGCTGCACTCACGTTAAATAGGGCACTATCGAAATCCGTTGAGATGACACCTTACGAACTGTGGTTTGGCAAGAAAACCAAGTTGTCGTTTCTTAAAGTTTGGGGCTGCGATGCTTATGTGAAAAGGCTCAACCTGATAAGCTCGAACCCAAATCAGAGAAATGTGTCTTCATAGGATACCCAAAGGAGACTGTTGGGTACACCTTCTATCACACATCCGAAGGCAAGATATTCGTTGCTAAGAATGGATCCTTTCTAGAGAAGGAGTTTCTCTCGAAAGAAGTTAGGGGAGGAAAGTAGAACTTGATGAGGTAACTGTACTTGCTCCCTTATTGGAACGTAGTTCATCACAGAAATCAGTTCCAGTGATTCCTACACCAGTTAGTGAGGAAGCTAATGATGATGATCATGAAACTTCTGATCAAGTTACTACCGAACCTCGTAAGTCAACCAGAGTAAGATCCGCACCAGAGTGGTAAGGTAATCCTGTTCTGGAGGTCATGTTACTTGACCATGACGAACCTACGAACTATGAGGAAGCGATGATGAGCCTAGATTCCGCAAAATGGCTTGAGGCCATGAAATCTGAGATGGGATCCATGTATGAGAACAAAGTGTGGACTTTGGTTGACTTGCCTGATGATCGGCAAGCCATAGAGAATAAATAGATCTTCAAGAAGAAGACTGACGCTGACGGTAATGTTACTGTCTACAAAGCTCGACTTGTTGCAGAAGGTTTTCGACAAGTTCAAGGAGTTGACTATGATGAGACCTTCCCACCCGTAGCGATGCTTAAGTCCATCCGAATCATGTTAGCAATTGCCGCATTTTATGATTATGAAATTTGGCAAATGGATGTCAAAACTGCATTCCTTAATGGATATCTTAAAGAAGAGTTGTATATGATGCAACCAGAAGGTTTTGTCGATCCAAAAGGTGCTAACAAAGTGTACAAGTGCAAGCTCCAGTGATCCATTTATGGACTGGTGCAAGCCTCTCGGAGTTGGAATATACGCTTTGGTAATGTGATCAAAGCATATGGTTTTATACAGACTTTTGGAGAAGCCTGTATTTATAAGAAAGTGAGTGGGAGCTGTGTAGAATTTCTGATATTATATGTGGATGACATATTGCTGATCGGAAATGATACTGAATTTTTGAATAGCATAAAAGGATACTTGAATAAGAATTTTTCAATGAAAAACCTCGGTGAAGCTGCTTATATATTGGGCATCAAGATCTATAGAGATAGATCAAGACGCTTAATTGGACTTTCACAAGGCACATACCTTGATAAAGTTTTGAAGAAGTTCAAAATGGATCAAGCAAAGAAAGGGTTCTTGCCTGTGTTACAAGTTGTGAAGTTGAGTCAGACTCAGTGCCCGACCACTGCAGAAGATAGAGAGAAAATGAAAGTCATTCCCCCTATACTTCAGCCATAGGTTCTATCATGTATGCAATGTTGTGTACCAGACCTGATGTGTGCCTTGCTATTAGTTTAGCAGGGAGGTACCAAAGTAATCCAGGAGTGGATCACTGGACAGCGGTCAAGAACATCCTGAAATACCTGAGAAGGACTAAGGATATGTTTCCCATTTATGGAGGTGACAAAGAGCTCATCGTAAACGGATACGTCGATGCTAGCTTTGACACTGATCCGGATGACTCTAAGTCACAAACCGGATACATATTTTTATTGAATGGTGGAGCTGTCAATTGGTGCAGTTCCAAGAAGAGCGTCGTGGCGGGATATACATGTGAAGCAGAGTACATAGCTGCTTCGGAAGCAGCAAATGAAGGAGTCTGGATGAAGGAGTTCATATCCGATCTAGGTGTCATATCTAGTGCGTCGGCTCAAATGAAAATATTTTGTGACAATACTTGTGCAATTGCCTTGGCAAAGGAATCCATATTTCACAAGAGAACCAAGCACATCAAGAGATGCTTCAATTCCATCCGCGATCAAGTCAAGGAGGGAGACATAGAGATTCGCAAGATACATACGGATCTCAATGTTGCAGACCTGTTGACTAAGCCTCTCTCACGAGCAAAACATGATCAACACCAAGACTCCATGGGTGTTAGAATCATTACAATGTAATCTAGATTATTGACTCTAGTGCAAGTGGGAGACTGAAGGAAATATGCCCTAGAGGCAATAACAAATTTGTTATTTATATTTCCTTATATCATGATAAATGTTTATTATTCATGCTAGAATTGTATTAACCGAAAACTTAGTACATGTGTGAATACATAGACAAATAGAGTGTCATTAGTATGCCTCTACTTGACTAGCTCGTTAATCAAAGAAGGTTAAGTTTCCTAGCCATGGACAAAGAGTTGTCATTTGATGAACGGGATCACATCATTAGAGAATGATGTGATTGACTTGACCGATCTGTTAGCTTAGCACTTTGATCGTTTAGTTTACTGTTATTGCTTTGTCCATAACTTATACATGTTCCTATGACTATGATATTATGCAACTCCCGAATACCGAGGAACACTTAGTGTGCTATCAAACGTAACTATGTAACTGGGTGACTATAAAGATGCTCTACAGGTGTCTCTGATGGTGTTTGTTGAGTTGGCATAGATCGAGATTAGGATTTGTCACTCCGTGTATCCGAGAGGTATCTCTGGGCCGTCTCGGTAATGCATATCACTATAAGCCTTGCAAGCAATGTGACTAATGAGTTAGTTAAGGGATGTTGCATTACGGAACGAGTAAATAGACTTGCCGGTAACGAGATTGAACTAGGTATTGAGATACCGATGATCGAATCTCGGGCAAGTAACATACCGACGACAAAGGGAACAACATATGTTGTTATGCGGTTTGACCGATAAAGATCTTCGTAGAATATGTAGGAACCAATATGAGCATCCAGGTTCCGCTATTGGTTATTGACCAGAGATGAGTCTCGGTCATGTCTATATAGTTCTCGAACCCATAGGGTCCGCACGCTTAACGTTCGGTGACGATCAGTATTATGAGTTTATGTGTTTTGATGTACGGAAGGTAGTTCGGAGTCCCGGATGTGATCACAGTCATGACGAGGAGTCTAGAAATGGTCGAGACATAAAGATTGATATGTTGGACAGCTATGTTCAGACACCAGGAGTGTTCTGGGAGGTTTCGGATAAAACCGGAGTGCCGGAGCGTTACCGGACCCCCCCCAAGGAAGTTATTGGGCCCTTAGTGGGCTTTAGGGGAGAGAGAGGGAAGCATCCAGGAGGTGGCGCCCCCCCCAAGGGAGTCCTAATTGGACTAGGGGAGGGGCGCGACCCCTCTTTCCCTCTCCCTCCCTCTCTCCTTCCTTCCCCCTCCTAGTAGGACTAGGAAAGGAGGAATCCTACTCCTACTAGGAGGAGGATTCCTCCCCCCTTGGCGTGCCCTCTAGGGCCCGCCGGCCGGCCTCCTCCTCCCGTCCTTTATATACGAGGGAGGGGGCACCCCATAGACACACAAGTTGATTGTTTAGCCGTGTGCGGTGCCTCCCTCCACAGATTTCCACCTCGATCATATCGTTGTAGTGCTTAGGCGAAGCCCTGCATCGGTAACTTCATCATCATTGTGATCACGTCGTCGTGCTGATGAAGCTCTCCCTCGACACTCAGCTAGATCTAGAGTTCGTGGGACATCACCGAGCTGAACGTGTGCAGATCGCGGAGGTGTCGTACTTTCGGTGCTAGGATCGGTCGGATCGTGAAGATGTATGACTACATAACCACGTTGTCATAACGCTTCCGCTTACGGTCTACGAGGGTACGTGGACAACACTCTCCCCTCTCGTTGCTATGCATCACCTAGATGGATCTTGCGTGTGTGTAGGAAAATTTTAGAAATTACTGCATTCCCCAACATCACCATCTCTTCGCCGAACTAGTGCACCTATACAAATTACCATTGTATTTGGTGTGTTGGGGACACAAGAGACTTTTTTTTATTTGGTTGCAGGGTTGTTTGAGAGAGACCATCTTCATCCTACACCTCCCACGGATTGATAAACCTTAGGTCATTCACTTGAGGGAAAATTGCTACTGCCCTACAAAACTCTGTGCTTGGAGGCCCAACACGAGTCTACAAGAATAAAGTTGCGTAGTAGACATCAGAGCCCCTCCGGCGGTGGGGCAGGGTCTGGCCGCGGACGGTGGTGATGTGGTACACCATCCGTATAGTCAAGATGGCAGAGCCGGTGGTGGATGAGGACGATGATCCAGAGCTGTCGCCGCCGCCTAGCCCTCCGGCTCCACCGTCCGGTGCTGATGAGGGGTTTGATGGGAGAGATTGGCGTGGTCAAGGTGGAGCAGAGGCTAGAACGTGGAGCAGCAGCCTCGCCACCGTTGGCGGGATGCTCCTCAGTGGCATCAGCGCCGGCGGCGGGGCATGGGCGCGTTCAAAATAAAGTTGTTGCGGGCCAGGAAAGCGAGCATGACACAATGGTGTAGCAGTTGGGCCCTTCTGCACAGTTTGACGAGGCTTTCACCATGGATTCCATGAAGCCAACGACTCAGGAACAGCTGTCTCGGGGCGCGATGACCAGCAGGGTGGATGGTTCTGGAGCGGCCCCATCGGTGTCGACTTGCGCCTTGGGAGATGAGATGAGGGGACGAGAGGAGGTGTGTCTCGCATTGGGATCACTGCCATCTATAATGATGTCCCGCTAGCGTAGACCGTGTGAGCAGGTAGCTCGAGGATTGGAGCTCGTGGATTCGGTTCAGGCGGTGCAGACTAGGGGGATTTTCCTGGTTGGCTGGGTGGAGCTATCGGTGGGGCCAGGGCCGGAGTTGGACCGGTCTGCCATGGGGTCAGACAGGGTGCTAGGCTACTCATTGGCTAGAGACTCCTGTAGACGGATTGGGATGGCGGATTTTGTTGGTCCTCATACATTGTTGGACGCGTCCGGAGCCATGCAACCATCCAGAGATGGACACGTGGACTGCGAGGCGTCAAAGTTTTCATGCACGCAAGGAAGTACGGTTTTCCGGCTACCCTCGCTGGGAGTGCGATCGGACCGGCATGTGGATCTCGTGGAGGCCTGGGACATGTTCCAGGTGAGTTTGTCGAGGTGTGATGAGCCACCTTCAGGAAGTGTCGCCCCATGCACACTGAGGCCGGCCGAACCTATGCTGGTGGATGATGCACATCTCAGGGATAACATGCGCAGATCGATTGAGCCGATCTTGGCAAGGCCGGGGACACGCACTAATGACCCACAGGTATAGGGGATCTATCGTAGTTCTTTCGATAAGTAAGAGTGTCGAACCCAACGAGAAGCAGAAGGAAATGATAAGCGGTTTTCAGCAAGGTATTCTCTGCAAGCACTGAAATAATAGGTAACAGATAGTTTTCTGATAGGATAATTTGTAACGAGTAACAAGTAACAAAATTAAATAAAGTGCAGCAAGGTGGCCCAATCCTTTTTGTAGCAAAGGACAAGCCTGGGCAAACTCTTATATGATGTAAAGCGCTCCCAAGGACACATGTGAATATCGTCAAGCTAGGTTTCATCACGTTCGTATGATTCGCGTTTGGTACTTTGATAATTTGGTATGTGGGTGGACCGGTGCTTGGGTGCTGCCCTTACTTGGAAAAGCATCCCACTTATGATTAACCTCTATTGCAAGCATCCGCAACTACAACAAAAGTATTAAGGTAAACCTAACCATAGCATGAAACATATGGATCCAAATCAGCCCCTTACGAAGCAACGCATAAACTAGAGTTTAAGCTTCTATCACTCTAGCAACCCATCATCTACTTATTACTTCCCAATGCTTTCCTCTAGGCCCAAATAATTGTGAAGTATCATGTAGTCGACGTTCACATAACACCACTAGAGGAGAGACAACATACATCTCATCAAAATATCGAACGAATACAAAATTCACATGACTACTAATAGCAAGACTTCTCCCATGTCCTCAGGAACAATGTAACTACTCACAAAGCATATTCATGTTCATAATCATAGGGGTATTAATATGCATGTAGGATCTGAACATATGATCTTCCACCAAGTAAACCAACTAGCATCAACTACAAGGAGTAATCAACACTACTAGCAACCCACAGGTACCAATCCCAGACTTGGGGACAAGAATTGGATACAAGAGATGAACTAGGGTTTTGAGAGAAGATGGTGATGGTGAAGATGTTTATGGAGATTGCCCTCTCCCGATGAGAGGAGCGTTGGTGATGACGATGGCGATGATTTCCCCCTCCCGGAGGGAAGTTTCCCCGGCAGAACAGCTCCGCCAGAGCCCTAGATTGGTTCCGCCAAGGTTCTGCCTCGTGGCGGCAGAGTCTCGTCCAGAAAGATGGCTTCTGATCTCCATATAGCAGAAGATGGCCATCGGAGGGCCACCAGGGGGCCCACGAGGTAGGGGGCGCGCCCAGGGGGGTAGGGCACGCCCCCCACCCTTGTGGGAAGGGTGTGACCCCCCTGGTGAACTTCTTGCGCTCAGTATTTATTATATATTCTGAAAATGACTTCCGTGAAGTTCCAGGACTTTTGGAGCTATGCAGAATAGGTCTCTAATATTTTCTCCTTTTCCAGCCAAGAATCACAGCTGTCGGCATTCTCCCTCCTTATGTAAACCTTGTAAAATAAGAGAGAATAGGCGTAAGTATTGTGACATAATGTGTAATAACAGCCCACAATGCAATAAATATCGATATAAAAGCATGATGCAAAATGGGCGTATCAACTCCCCCAAGCTTATACCTCGCTTGTCCTCAAGCGAAAGCCGAAATCGAAAAATATGTCCACATGTTTAGGGATAGAGGTGTCGATAAAAAATAAAATACGGACATGAGGGCATCATGATCATTCTTAGAACATCAACTTATATAATTCTTGTCATATGATCTCTTATGCTAAAGTAACAATTCAATCACAATTTCAAGTATGAATCATAAACTTCATTGAAAACTAACAAACTATAATCTCATTCTTTGGAGCAATTGCAATTTATCATAACATAGGAAAGAGTCAATATAAGAGCTTTTCAGCAAGTCCACATACTCAACTATCATATAGTCTTTCACTATTGCTAACACTCACGCCATACTTATGGGTATGGAGTTTTAATCGGACACAGAGAAAGATAGGGGCTTATAGTTTTGCCTCCCAACGTTTTACCTCAAGGGTAATGTCAACAATAATAGTTCATGAAAACTCACATCCAATTAGCCATATATACCAGGATCTTTCCAACATGTTGTGCTTGCCAAAAGATAAAATGTAAAAAGGAAGGGTGAAGATCACCATGACTCTTATGTAAGGTAGGAGATAAAGGTAAAAGATAGGCCCTTCGCAGAGGGAAGCAGAAGTTGTCACGCGCTTTTATGGTTGGATGCACAAAATCGTAATGCGAAAGAACGTCACTTTATATTGCCACTTGTGATATGGACCTTTATTATGCAGTCTGTCGCTTTTATTTCTTCCATATCACACGATCGTATAAAGCTTATTTCCTCCACACCAATCAATCATACATATTTAGAGAGCAATTTTTATTGCTTGCACCGATGACAACTTACTTGAAGGATCTTACTCAATCCATAGGTAGATATGGTGGACTCTCATGGCAAAATTGGTTTAAGGGTGTTTGGAAGCACAAGTAGTATCTCTACTTGGTGCAAAGGATTTGGCTAGCATGATGGGGAAAGGCAAGCTCAATCATGTTGGATGACCCAAGACAATATAATTTATCTCAGATGTAAGAAAACATAACCCATTACGTTGTCTTCCTTGTCCAACGTCAACTCTTTTAGCATGTCATATTTTAATGAGTGCTCACAATCATAAAAGATATCCAAGATAGTATATTTATATGTGAAGACCTCTATTTCTTTATTACTTCCTATTAATTGCAACGATGACCAAAACTATGTTTGTCAACTCTCAACAGCTTTTATTCATCATACTTTTTCTATGTGAGCTCATTACTCTCCATAAGATCCATATGATCTCTTTGTTTCTTTTTATTTCTTTCTATTTTCTTTTATTCACTTAAGATCCTGGCAAAATAATCAAGCCCTTGACTCAACACTAATCTTTATTATATATAGCTCACGGACTCGATTACATAGAAGGATCATAAAGCAAAACTCACAACTAGATCATACTAAAAACTTTTATTCTACTAGATCAAGATATTACCAAAAGGATCAAACTAAGAAAAACGGTAAAGATAAAAGTGATGGTGATACGATACCGGGGCACTCCCCCAAGCTTGGCAGTTGCCAAGGGGAGTGCCCATACCAGATAATCAATTCTTCTTTGTTGGTGGAGAAGGTGATGGTTTTGTTGATGGCGTGGGCTTCTTCCTTAATTTGCGCTTGAGGACAGAATTTTGGTCCCTTAGGTCCTCGATCTCCTGCTCCAGGCTCAGTATCTTTTTGCATGGTTCCTGCTTGTTTTCTTGCAAGAGGCGAAAAGGGATAAACTCGATCCTAGGTTTCTTTACTCTATCCGGGAGGCTTGACTTTTTGAACTCCACATGCATGTCCCCAGGTTGAGGTAGTGGGACTTCATCTTCATCTGAGCTTGTCTCCTCCTTTCCCTTAGGTCATAGTCCTCTTCTTCTTCCGTAGTCCAACCACAATGCTCCACATCCCCATAGACTTTAGGATCTGCAAGGTAGTCAGCCACATAGCTCTCTCCTTCCGAATCCTGGGACGACATGTTGCTCAAATCTGCAGCAGGACAGCTCGAAACAAAGACAGGAGATTTTTGCGTGATACGGTGGTCAAAACCTTCGGGAGGTTATATAATGAATTTTTACCGACCAAAATATGTGTCATGTACGAAAACGGAGTCCGAAGAGCGCACGAGGTGCCCACGAGGTAGGGGGCGCGCCCTCCACCCTCGTGGAGCCCTCGTGTCCTTCCCGGACTGCTTCTTATTTTTCTATTTTTCTAAATATTACAAAACGGAAGAAAATTGCCATTAGAACTGTTTTGGAGTCGGTTTACTTACCATACCACATACCTATTCCTTTTCGGAGTCTGAAACGTTCCGGAAAGTGTCCCTTATGTATTCCTCCGGGGTTACGGTTTCAATAACATTGGTTTCAACATTTATAGGATTACCTGAGATATAATGTTTAATTCTTTGACCGTTCACCACCTTCGGATTTGTGCCTTCGAAGTTGTTGATTTTTATGCCACCGGAACGATAGACCTCCTCGATAACGTAAGGACCTTCCCATTTAGAGAGAAGGTTTCCTGCAAAAAATCTTAAACGAGAGTTGTATAGCAATACATAATCACCTACATTAAACTCACGCTTTTGTGTCATTTTGTCATGCCATCTTTTAACTTTTTCTTTAAATAATTTGGCATTCTCATAGGCTTGGGTTCTCCATTCATCAAGTGAGCTAATGTCAAATAACCTCTTCTCACCGGCAAGTTTGAAATCATAATTGAGCTCTTTAATAGCCCAATAAGCCTTATGTTCTAGTTCGAGAGGTAAGTGACATGCTTTTCCATAGACCATTTTATACGGAGACATACCCATAGGATTTTTATATGCAGTTCTATAGGCCCATAATGAATCATCAAGTTTCTTGGACCAATTCTTTCTAGATCTATTAACAGTCTTTTGCAAAATTAATTTGAGCTCTCTATTGCTCAATTCTACTTGACCACTAGACTGTGGGTGATAAGGGGATGCAATTCTATGATTAACATCATATTTAGCAAGCATTTTACGAAAAGCACCGTGAATAAAATGTGAACCACCATCAGTCATTAAATATTTAGGGACTCCAAACCTTGGAAAAATAACTTCCTTAAGCATCTTAATAGAGGTGTTATGATCAGCACTACTAGTTGGAATAGCTTCTACCCACTTAGTAACGTAATCAACAGCAACTAAAATATGTGTATATCCATTAGAGGAAGGAAAAGGTCCCATATAATCAAAGCCCCAAACATCAAATGGTTCAATAACAAGTGAATAATTCATAGGCATTTCTTGACGTCTACTAATATTACCAATTCTTTGACATTCATCACAAGACAAGACAAACTTACGGGCATCCTTGAAGAGAGTAGGCCAATAAAAACTGGATTGCAATACCTTGTGTGCAGTTCTATCTCCAGCATGGTGTCCTCCATAAGCCTCGGAGTGACACTTGCATAGGATCTGTTCCTGTTCATGCTCATGCTCAGGTACACAATGTCTAATAACACCATCTACTCCTTCTTTATAAAGATGTGGGTCATCCCAAAAGTAATGCCTCAAATCATAGAAGAACTTTTTCTTTTGCTGGTATGTGAAACTAGGTGGTATAAATTTAGCAACAATGTAATTAGCATAATCAGCATACCATGGAGCAGTGTGAGAAGCATTTATGACATTTAATTGTTCATCAGGAAAGCTATCATCAATAGGTAGTGGGTCATCAAGCACATTTTCTAACCTAGACAAGTTGTCTGCAACGGGGTTCTCAGCTCCCTTCCTATCAATACTATGCAAATCAAATTCTTGTAGCAAGAGAACCCATCTAATAAGTCTAGGTTTAGCATCTTTCTTTCCCATAAGATATTTAATAGCAGCATGATCCGTGTGAATAGTTACTTTAGAATCAACAATATAAGGTCTGAACTTATCACAAGCAAATACAACTGTTAAGAATTCTTTTTCAGTAGTAGCATAATTTCTCTGAGCATTGTCTAAAGTTTTACTAGCATATTGAATAACATTTAATTTCTTATCAACTCTTTCCCTAGAACAACACCTACAGCATAATCACTAGCATCACACATAATTTCAAAAGGTAAATTCCAATCAGGTGGCTGAACAATAGGTGCAGAGATTAATGCTTTCTTAAGTATTTCAAATGCTTCTACGCAATCATCATAAAAAACAAATGGTATATCTTTTTGTAATAAATTAGTCAGAGGCCGAGAAATTTTTGAGAAGTCCTTAATGAACCTCCTATAAAAACCAGCGTGACCAAGGAAACTTCTTATACCTTTGATGTCCTTGGGACATGGCATCTTTTCAATAGCATCAACCTTGGCTTTATCAACCTCAATACCTCTTTCAGAAATTTTATGCCCCAAGACAATACCTTCATTGACCATAAAGTGGCACTTTTCCCAATTCAAGACAAGATTAGTTTCTTTACATCTTTGCAAAACTCGGTCAAGGTTGCTTAAGCAATCATCAAAAGAAGATCCATAGACGGAAAAATCGTCCATAAAAACCTCACAAATCTTTTCACAAAAGTCAGAAAATATAGCCATCATGCATCTTTGAAAGGTAGCAGGTGCATTACTTAAACCAAAAGGCATACGTCTATAAGCAAAAGTACCAAAAGGGCAAGTAAAAGTAGTCTTTGATTGATCATTGGCTGACACAGGTATTTGAGAGAAACCAGAATAACCATCTAGAAAGCAAAAATGTGTATGTTTGGATAATCTTTCTAGCATTTGATCGATAAAAGGTAAGGGGTAATGATCTTTTTAGTAGCTTTATTTAATTTGCGGAAATCAATTACCATCCTATAACCTGTAATAATTCTTTGCGGGATCAACTCATATTTATCATTAGGAACGACAGTAATGCCTCGCTTCTTAGGGACACAATGGACAGGACTTACCCATTGACTATCAGCAACGGGATAAATTGTACCTTCCTCAAGAAGCTTTAGTATTTCCTTTCTTACCACTTCCTTCATCTTAGGATTCAGCGGCCGTTGATGATCACGAACTGGTTTGGCATCTTCCTCTAAATTTATTTTGTGTTGACACAGAGTGGGACTAATGCCCTTAAGATCATCAAGAGAATATCCAATAGCAGCGCGGTGCTTCTTCAGAGTTTTCAATAATCTCTTTTCTTCATGCTCTGAAAGGTTAGCACTAATAATAATAGGATATATCTTTTTCTCATCAAGATAAGCATATTTAAGAGTATCAGGTAACGGTTTAAGCTCAAACACGGGATCACCCTTGGGTGGAGGAGGATCCCCTAGGATTTCAACAGGAAAATTGTGTTTTGGGATGGGTTCCTATTTAAAGAATACTTCATCTATTTCCCTTCTTTCATTCATAAACATATCATTTTCATGGTCTAGCAAATATTGTTCTAAAGGATCACTAGGAGGTACAACAATAGAAGCAAGACCAATAATTTCAACTTCACTAGGAAATTCCTCTTCACGGTGTTGTCTACGAAATTTAGAGAAATTAAATTCACGAGACATATCACCTAAGACAATAGTAACAACATCCTTTTTGCAATCTATCTTAGCATTAACAGTGTTCAAGAAGGGTCTACCAAATATAGTGGGACAAAAGCTATCTTGTGGGGAACCAAGAACAAGAAAATCAGCAGGATATTTAGTTTTCCCACACAAGACTTCAACATCTCTAACAATTCCCAATGGTGAAATAGTATCTCTATTGGCAAGTTTAATTGTGACATAAATATCTTCTAACTTAGCGGGTGCAATGTCATGCATAATTTCTCTGTCTAAGTCAATAGGTATTGCACTAGCACCCATATCACATAAGCCATGATAACAATGATCTCCTATTTTAACAGAAATAACAGGCATGCCTACCAAAGATCTAGGTTTATCCTTAGCACAAGGTTTAGCAATTCTAGCAGTCTCATCACGGAAATGAATAACATGCCCATCAATATTATCAGACAAGAGATCTTTAACAATAGCAATATTAGGTTCAACTTTAATTTTCTCAGCAGGTGTATAAGTTCTAATATTGCTTTTACGAACCATAGTTGAAGCTTTAGCATGATCTTTTATCCTAACAGGAAAAGGTGGTTTCTCAACATAAGCAATAGGAATAATAGGATCATTATAAGTGACAGTCTTTTCTTCAACTTTAATAGGTGCAGCTACTTTTACTTCTATGGGAGGATGATATTTAAACCACTTCTCCCTAGGTAGATCAACATGAGTAGCAAAAGATTCACAGAAAGAAGCTACTATCTCAGAGTCAAGTCCATATTTAGTGCTAAATTTACGGAAAACATCGGTATCCATAAAAGATTTAACACAATCAAACTTAGGTGTCATACCTGACTCCTTACCTTTGTCGATGTCCCAATATTCAGAGTTGTGTTTAATTCTTTCCAATAAATCCCATTTGAATTCACTAGTCTTCGTCATAAAAGAGCCAGCACAAGAAGTATCGAGCATGTTGCGATTCTTATCAGAAAACCGAGCATATAAATTTTGAATAATCATTTCTCTTGAGAGATCATGATTGGGGCATGAATATAACATTTATTTAAGCCTCCCCCAAGCTTGGGCGATGCTTTCTCCTTCACGAGGCCAAAAATTATATATATAATTGCGATCACGATGAACAAGATGCATAGGATAAAACTTCTGATGAAATTCAAATTTCAATCGTTTGTAGTTCCATGACCCCGTATCATCACATAGCCTATACCATGTCAATGCATCTTCCTTCGAAGATAAAGGGAAGACCTTCGTCTTAATAACATCTCCGGGTACACCTGCAATCTTAAATAATCCACAAACTTCATCCACATATATTAGGTGCTCATCAGGATGAATTGTTTTGTCTCCTGCAAAAGGATTAGCTAGCAGTTTTTCTATCATACCCGAAGGAATTTCAAAGCAAACATTTTCATTTTCAGTAGGTTTAGTAGGTTGAGGAGCAACTCTTTGCTCTACTGGTCGGGGTGAAGATACCCCTAACAAGCCCCTCATAGGATTACTTTCCATAGTAACAAGTGAAAGTAAATTTCAGCATAATATATAAATTTTTCCTTACCAAATTCCACCTACCAAAGGCGCTTCACTCCCCGGCAAACGGCGCCAGAAAAGAATCTTGATGACCCACAAGTATAGGGGATCTATCGTAGTCCTTTCGATAAGTAAGAGTGTCGAACCCAACGAGGAGCAGAAGGAAATGATAAGCGGTTTTCAGCAAGGTATTCTCTGCAAGCCCTGAAATAATAGGTAACATATAGTTTTGTGATAGGATAATTTGTAATGAGTAACAAGTAACAAAGTAAATAAAGTGTAGGAAGGTGGCCCAATCATTTTTGTAGTAAAGGACAAGCCAGGACAAACTCTTATATGATGTAAAGCGCTCCCGAGGACACATGGGAATATCGTCAAGCTAGGTTTCATCACGTTCATATGATTCGCGTTCGGTACTTTGATAATTTGGTATGTGGGTGGACCGGTGCTTGGGTGCTGCCCTTACTTGGACAAGCATCCCACTTATGATTAACCTCTATTGCAAGCATCCGCAACTACAACAAAAGTATTAAGGTAAACCTAACCATAGCATGAAACATATGGATCCAAATCAGCCCCTTACGAAGCAACACATAAACGAGGGTTTAAGCTTCTGTCACTCTAGCAACCCATCATCTACTTATTACTTCCCAATGCTTTCCTCTAGGCCCAAATAATGGTGAAGTGTCATGTAGTCGACGTTCACATAACACCACTAGAGGAGAGACAACATACATCTCATCAAAATATCAAACGAATACGAAATTCACATGACTACTAATAGCAAGACTTCTCACATGTCCTTAGGAACAAACGTAACTACTCACAAAGCATATTCATGTTCATAATCAGAGGGGTATTAATATACATATAGGATCTGAACATATGATCTTCCACCAAGTTAACCAACTAGCATCAACTACAAGGAGTAATCAACACTACTAGCAACCCACAGGTACCAATCCCAGACTTGGAGACAAGAATTGGATACAAGAGATGAACTAGGGTTTTGAGAGGAGATGGTGCTGGTGAAGATGTTGATGGAGATTGCCCTCTCCCGATGAGAGGAGCGTTGGTGATGACGATGGCGATGATTTCCCCCTCCCGGAGGGAAGTTTCCAGGGCAGAACAGCTCCGCCAGAGCCCTAGATTGGTTCCGCCAAGGTTCCACCTCGTGGCGGCGGAGTCTCGTCCGGAAAGATGGCTTCTGATTTTTTTCCTCATCGAAAGACTACATATAGCAGAAGATGGCCATCGGAGGGCCACCAGGAGGCCCACGAGGTAGGGGGCGCGCCCAGGGGGGTAGGGTGCGCCCCCACCCTCATGGGCAGGGTGTGACCCCCCTGGTGAACTTATTGCGCTCAGTATTTATTATATATTCTGAAAATGACTTCCGTGAAGTGTCAAGACTTTTGGAGCTGTGCAGAATAGGTCTCTAATATTTGCTCCTTTTCCAGCCCAGAATCCAGCTGTCGGCATTCTCCCTCCTTATGTAAACCTTGTAAAATAAGAGAGAATAGGCATAAGTATTGTGACATAATGTGTAATAACAGCCCATAATGCAATAAATATCAATATAAAAGCATGATGCAAAATGGACGTATCACGCATGCATGGGGTTCAAACCCGCAAACCCAAGAAGAAGCGGATGCTAGATGTCACACCGCGGAGGAGTGAGAGGATCGCGAAGCATGGGGCCAGCAAGCAGCAACAGGTGCTCATCCGCAAGCTGTGCTTGGATCACGAGGGAGAGGTCATCTCCGAGGAGGCTCTCAGGATGTACCTCAAGCTTTTCAATCGGCCACTCTCAGAAGCTCACATTGCAGCAGTGTTGGCCCTATTCAGGTGGGAGTCACCGCCGGCATCGTTGCTGGACACGATCTAGTCTGCTACCGCCGTGGCCTAGGGGCGGGGATTTGTGGACTTGGTAGGGCATGATCATGAATGCGCAACCTCTAAGGATGCTTGTGTGGAATGTGTGTGGGCTAAATGCCCCGGCACCTAGAGATGCGGTGCGGCACGTAGTGACTGAGGCGAACCTGGGCATTGTTTGCCTTCAGGAGACCAAGCTGCAAGAAATATCAGCAACGGTTGTACAACATTGTCTAGGAAATAAATTTACCAAGTTTTTCTACGTACTGGCGGTTGGTACGCGAGGTGGGATTCTGGTGGCTTGGGACGAGACAATAGTCAGGCTATGAAACCCAAACTACCAGAGTAACTCACTAACGGCAATTGTGAAAGCTACAGGTGTGACGAAGTGGTGGCTTACGTGTGTATATGGACCTCAAGAGGACAGGGAGAAAGTGGGATTTCTATGAGAGCTTGTGGACATTAGAGAGCTACACACAGGCCCTTGGCTAGTAGCGGGCGACTTTAACCTCATTGCGAGGCAAGAAGATAAAAACAACAACTTGATCAACCAGAGGATGTTGGGCAGATTGCGAGCCAAGTTAAATAGGCCGGAGTTGAATGAGATGTACTTAAATGGTCGCTGATACATGTGGTCGAACGAACGACACCATGCTATGATGGAGAAGATTGATCACATTTTCATCTCGAATGAGTGGGTGGGATGAGGCATTCCCGATGTGTTTCCTGTCGGCCCTGGGCACAGCAATTTCGGACAATCATTGTCCATTGATGTTGGACATGAATGTGGAGATTAAAACACAAAGCCTTTTGGGTTAAGGCGGCAAGTTTCATGGAGACGGTGTAGACAGCGTGGAATCTATCCCTCCAGCTTCAAATGACTACCTCACGTTACACTGTAAGCTTAGGGCCATGGCAAAGGCATTGCAGAAGTGGAGTGACCGGTGGATTGGGAATGTAAAGCTATAGATTGCCGTCGCTTTGGAGGTGATCACGCGGCTAGATGTCGCTATGGAGTCACGAGTATTGTCATACGCGGAAAGGGAGCTGCGGAAGTGCTTGAAGCACAAACTACTTGGTCTATGCTCACTGGAGCACTCGATAGCGAGGCAGAGATCTCGGCTACTGTAGTTGCATGAGGGAGATGGTAATACAAGGCTGTTTCATCAGCAGGCTAGCCACAGCCAATGGAAGAATGTGTTGCGTTCAATCAGGTACAATGGGCAGATTTATTCGGGTCAGGATGAAGTGGCCTCTGCGGTGGATGCGTACTATGGCCGAGCTTTTGGGTGGTGTGAGCCACGAAAACACGCACTAAACTTAGAAGGGCTCAACTTACCACAACGAGATCTGGCACAGCTTGAGGAGCCGTTCACACCTGAGGAAGTGGAGAAGGTGATCAAGGAGATGCCAATGGACAAAGCATCAAGGACGGCTAGATTTACAAGAAGGTTCTATGCCATGTGCTGGCACATCATTAAGGTGGATTTCATGAGGGCAATGGATTGTATGTATCGGGAGGACATGAGGGGCATGGTGGCAATCAACAGATCGCTATTGTCTCTACTCCCGAAGAAGGAGGGTGCATTGGATGTGGGCGACTTCTGACCCATAAACTTGGTGCATTGGGCCATTAAGATTTTCGAGAAGGTCCTCTCGACCAGGTTGGCTGTGGAGCTCCCCAATCTTGTGGGAAACCATTAGAGTGCGTTCGTTAAAGGACGATCCCTGCACGACAATTTCATGCTAGTGTAGGGTATGTCGAGGCAGCTACACGCTTTGAGGAATGCGGTTGTTCTACTCAAGCTAGATATTTCAAAGGCATTTGATTTGGTCCAATGGCCATTCTTGTTGGAAGTCTTACATCAGTTCGGATTTGGGCGCAAGTGGAGAGCTTGGATCTGTGGGATTCTTGACACGTCGACTACAAAGGTGATGGCCAATGGAGAGCCAGGAGAAACCATATACAACTGCAAAGGAATGCGACAAGGGGACTCGCTGTCACCCATGTTGTTCATTCTCATGATGGAGCCGCTGCAACGTATGTTTGAGGCTGCGGTGTTACGACAAGTGATGGAGCCGCTGGTAGCGTCGGTCATGAGGCAAAGAATGTCAATATACGCGGATGATGTGGTTCGTTTCTTGTGTCCGAATCAAGTGGACTTGGCAGCATGTAGGGCAATCTTCTCCATGTTTTGGGAAGCTTCAGGATTGCATATCAACATGGGCGCAAGTCAGCTGCTCTACCGATCAGATGCGATGAGCATACCATGGCTTGGGTGAGCCAAGAATTGGGATGCCCGGTGGCATCGTTTCCTATCAAATACCTCGGCTTACCACTCTCCCTAAGAAAACAAACGGCAGGACAGCTACAATACTTGGTGGACAACTTGGCAAATCGTTTATCAAAATGGAGGGCAGCATAATGCCAAAGAGTGGGAGGTTGACACTTCTACAGTCATTGGTGTGTGCTATTCCAATACATGCGATGATGGCACTGGACTTACGAATGAAGACAATTCTGGCCATGAACAAAGTGTGCAAGGGTTTTCTGTGGTGCAAGAAGGCCGAGGCAAATGGTGGCAATTGCGCGGTAGCCTGGGAGTCGGTGTGTGCACTGAAGTGGGCAAGAGGACTGGGCATTCCTAACCTGCACTGGTTGAACGTCGCCATGCAAGTGAGGTGGCCGTGGTTGGAACGGGTTGATACTTCTAGACCATGGAGCGAATTCACTATAGAAGTGCCCAAGGAGTCCATGCAACTCTTCCGGACTGCAACTAGAGTCGAGGCTAGGGACGGGAGGACAACCTTGTTCTGGGAGGACAGGTGGTTGGATGGCATGAGGGTGCAGGAGCTGGCCCCAGACTTGTACAAGAGGATTCCGACAAGGATCAGACGAGGAACCATGGTTGGTCAGGTCGCAGCTAATGGAGGGTGGACACATGTTGTCGGTCCGAACATTGATGAGGCTACGCTGCGGCAGTTCCTGGAGTTGTGGAGTAGGTTGGAAGCGTGGGAGCCGCGTGTGGAGGAGTAGGACGTGGTATCTTGGTACTGGGAAACACATGGCCAGTTCACCGTGAGATCAGCGTATGCAAGCAGGTTTTGGGGACGTGAGGAGGTGCCAACATCGAAGCTGACGTGGAAATCTTGGGCACCGTTGGAATGTTGCTTTTTACGTGGTTGGCCCTTAAGAATCGGCGTTGGACCTCGGACCGGTTGGCCAGGAGGGGTTTACCGCACCAAGACGCGTGCCCGTTTTGTGATTCGGAAGAGGAAACTGATACGTCCATTTTGCATCATGCTTTTATATCGATATTTATCGCATTATGGACTGTTATTTCACTTTATGTCACAATACTTATGGCTATTCTCTCTTATTTTAAAAGGTTTACATAAGAAGGGAGAATGCCGGCAGCTGGAATTCTGGGCTGGAAAAGGAGCAAATATTAGAGACCTATTCTGCGCAACTCCAAAAGTCCTGAAACTCCACGGAACATCTTAAAACAAATAAAGAAAAATCCTCGCCAAAGATGAAGGCCAGGGGGCCCACACCCTGCTCATGAGGATGGGGGCGCCCCCCCTAGGGCGCGCCCCCCTACCTCGTGGGCCCCCTGGTGGCTCTCCGACGTCCATCTTCTCATATATGAAGTCTTTCGATGAGAAAAAAATAAGAAGGAACCTTTCGAGACGAGACTCCGCCGCCACGAGGCGGAACCTTGGCTGAACCAATCTAGAGCTCCGGCAGAGCTGTTCTGCCAGGGATACTTCCCTCTAGGAGGGGGAAATCATCACCAACGCTCCTCTCATCGGGAGAGGGCAATCTCCATCAACATCTTCACCAGCACCATCTCATCTCCAAACCCTAGTTCATCTCTTGTATCCAATTCTTGTCTCAAAGTCCGGGATTGGTGCTAGTAGGTTGCTAGTAGTGTTGATTACTCCTTGTAGTTGATGCTAGTTGGTTTAATTGGTGGAAGATCATATGTTCATATCCTATATGCATATTATTATCCCTCTGATTATGAACATGAATATGCTTTGTGAGTAATTACGTTTGTTCCTGAGGACAAGGGAGAAGTCTTGCTATTAGTAGTCATGTGAATTTGGTATGTTGTCTAGCCTCTAGTGGTGTTATGTGAACGTCGACTACATAACACTTCACCATTATTTGGGCCTAGAGGAAGGCATTGGGAAGTAATAAGTAGATGATGGGTTGCTAGAGTGATAGAAGCTTAAACCCTAGTTTATGCGTTGCTTCGTAAGGGGCTGATTTGGATCCATATGTTTCATGCTATGGTTAGGTTTACCTTAATACTTTTGTTGTAGTTGCGGATGCTTGCAATAGATGTTAATCAGAAGTGGGATGCTTGTTCAAGTAAGAACAGCACCCAAGCACCGGTCCACCCACATATCAAATTATCAAAGTATCGAACACCAATCATATGAACGTGATGAAAACTAGCTTGACGATATTCCCATGTGTCCTCGGGAGCGCTTTTCCTATTATAAGAGTTTGTTCCGGCTTGTCCTTTTCTACAAAAGGATTGGGCCACCTTGCTGCATTTTATTTACTTTTGTTACTTGTTGCTCGTTACAATCTATCTTATCACAAACTATCTGTTACCACTTATTTCAGTACTTGCAGAGAATACCCCACTTTATGTCACTTACCACTTATGTTCATGAATGAAAGAAGGGAAATAGATGAAGTATTCTTTAAACAGGAACCTATTCTGCAACACAATTTTCCTGTTGAAATTTTAGGGGATCCACCTCCACCCAAGGGTGATCCCGTGTTTGAGCTCAAACTGTTGCCTAATAATCTTAAATATGCTTATCTTGATGAAAAGAAGATATATCCTGTTATTATTAGTGCTAACCTTTCAGAGCATGAAGAAGAAAGATTATCGGAAAATCTGAAGAAGCATCGTGCTGCTATTGGATATACTCTTGATGATCTTAAGGGCATTAGTCCCACTCTATGTCAACATAAAATAAATTTGGAAGCAGATGCCAAACCAGTTCGTGATCCTCAACGACGTCTGAATCCTAAGATGAAAGAAGTGGTAAGAAAAGAAATACTAAAGCTTCTGGAGGCAGGTATAATCTATCCCGTTGCTGATAGTGAGTGGGTAAGTCCTGTCCATTGTGTCCCTAAGAAGGGAGGTATTACTGTTGTTCCTAATGATAAAGATGAATTGATTCCACAAAGAATTATCACAGGTTATAGGATGGTAATTGATTTCCGCAAATTAAATAAAGATACTAAGAAAGATC
Organism: Triticum urartu; assembly: GCF_003073215.2. Taxonomy (NCBI): domain Eukaryota; kingdom Viridiplantae; phylum Streptophyta; class Magnoliopsida; order Poales; family Poaceae; genus Triticum; species Triticum urartu. Next base: position 595,615,824 of record NC_053026.1, read on the forward strand.
ATTACCCCTTACCTTTTATTGATCAAATGCTAGAAAGATTATGAAAACATACACACTATTGCTTTCTAGATGGTTATTCTAGTTTCTCACAAATACCTGTGTCGGCTAGAGATCAATCAAAGACTACTTTTACATGCCCTTTTGGTACTTTTGCTTATAGACGTATGCCTTTTGGTTTATGTAATGCACCTGCTACCTTTCAAAGATGCATGATGGCTATATTCTCTGACTTTTGTGAAAAGATTTGTGAGGTTTTCATGGATGACTTTTCCGTCTATGGTTCCTCTTTTGATGATTGCTTGAGCAATCTTGATCGAGTTTTTCAGAGATGTGAAGAAACTAATCTTGTCTTGAATTGGGAAAAGTGACACTTTATGGTTAATGAAGGTATTGTCTTGGGGCACAAAGTTTCTGAAAGAGGTATTGAAGTTGATAAAGCCAAGGTTGATGCTATTGAAAAGATGCCATGTCCCAAGGACATCAAAGGTATAAGAAGTTTCCTTGGTCACGCCGGATTTTAAAGGTGGTTCATTAAGGACTTCTCAAAAATTTCCCGGCCTCTGACTAATTTATTGCAAAAAGATATACCATTTGTCTTTGATGATGATTGTGTACAAGCATTTGAAATACTTAAGAAAGCATTAGTCTCTGCACCTGTTGTTCAGCCACCTGATTGGAATTTACCCTTTGAAATAATGTGTGATGCTAGTGATTATGTTGTAGGTCCTGTTCTAGGGCAAAGAGTTGATAAGAAATTAAATGTTATTCATTATGCTAGTAAGACTCTAGACAATGCTCAAAGAAATTATGCTACTACTGAAAAAGAGCTTTTAGCAGTTGTATTTGCTTGTGATAAGTTCAAATCTTATATTGTTGATTCTAAAGTAACTATCCACACTGATCATGCTGCTATTAAATATCTTATGGAAAAGAAAGATGCTAAACCTAGACTTATTAGATGGGTTCTCTTGCTACAAGAATTTGATTTGAATATTGTTGATAGAAAGGGAGCAGAGAACCCCGTTGCAGACAACTTGTCTAGGTTAGAAAATATTCTTGATGACCCACTACCTATTAATGATAGCTTTCCTGATGAACAATTAAATGTTGTAAGTACTTCTCATAGTACTCCATGGTATGCTGATTATGCTAATTATATTGTTGCTAAATTTATACCACCTAGCTTCACATACCAACAAAAGAAAAAGTTCTTCTATGATTTGAGACATTACTTTTGGGATGAACATCTTTATAAAGAAGGAGTAGATGGTGTTATTAGACGACGTGTACCTGAGCATGAACATGAACAGATCATACGCAAGTGTCATCCCGAGTTTTATGGAGGACACCACGCTGGAGATAGAACTGCACATAAGGTATTGCAATCTGGTTTCTATTGGCCTACTCTCTTCAAGGATGCCCGTAAGTTTGTCTTGTCTTATGATGAATGTCAAAGAATTGGTAATATTAGTAGACGTCAAGAAATGCCTATGAATTATTCACTTGTTATTGAACTGTTTGATGTTTGGGGCTTTGACTATATGGGACCTTTTCCTGCCTCTAATGGATACACACATATTCTAGTTGCTGTTGATTACGTTACTAAGTGGGTAGAAGCTATTCCAACTAGTAGTGCTGATCATAACACTTCTATTAAAATGCTTAAAGAAGTTATTTTCCCGAGGTTTGGAGTCCCTAGATATTTAATGACTGATGGTGGTTCACACTTTATTCATGGTGCTTTCCGTAAAATGCTTGCTAAATATGATGTTAATCATAGAATTGCATCTCCTTATCACCTTCAGTCTAGTGGTCAAGTAGAGTTGAGCAATAGAGAGCTCAAATTAATTTTGCAAAAGACTGTTAATAGGTCTAGAAAGAATTGGTCCAAGAAACTTGATGATGCATTATGGGCTTATAGAACTGCATACAAAAATCCTATGGGTATGTCTCCGTATAAAATGGTTTATGGAAAAGCATGTCACTTGCCTCTCGAACTAGAACATAAGGCGTATTGGGCTATTAAAGAGCTCAATTATGATTTTAAACTTGCCGGTGAGAAGAGGTTATTTGATATTAGCTCACTTGATGAATGGAGAACCCAAGCTTATGAAAATGCCAAGTTGTTTAAAGAAAAAGTTAAAATATGGCATGACAAAAGGATACAAAAGCGTGAGTTTAATATAGGTGATTATGTATTGCTATACAACTCTTTTAAGATTTTTTGCAGGAAAACTTCTCTCTAAATGGGAAGGGCCCTATGTTATCAAAGAGGTCTATCGTTCCGGTGCCATAAAGATCAACAACTTCGAAGGCACAAATCCGAAGGTGGTAAACGGTCAAAGAATCAAACATTATATCTCAGGTAATCCCATAAATGTTGAAACCAATATTATTGAAACCATAACCCCGGAGGAATACATAAGAGACACTTTCCGGAATGTTTCAGACTCCAAAAAGGAATAGGTATGTGGTATTGTACCAAAAAGCGAATTATCCTATCTAGGACTCTGTTCCAAAATAACTTTGGAGAGCTTCGTACCATCATGCACCTGTTACTTTCGCCTAATGATGAAGACATGGTTTTGTTGAATCCTTTGACACAAGGCAACCTCCCGACCCCTCGGCGATCCTCTCGAACATGAGAGGAAGAAGAGGATAAAAAAAGAAGAGGAAGAAGAAAAAAAAAGAGGAGGAGAAAGAATAGAGGAGATGAGGAGGAGAAAGAATAGAGGAGATCTTCTCCTCTATTCTTTCTCCTCCTCTTTTTTTTCTTCTTCTTCCTCTTTTTTTATCGGGAACGAGGGTCGTCGAGGGACATAGATGTATTGTCGTCGTTGTCGATATACCCCCTCCCGATAGCTTCAACACGTGGGGGGGTCGATATTACCCCCTCCTTGAAGCGTTCTCGAGGCCACCCCAAACCCTTGAAGCGTTGTCGAGGCCACCCCAAACCCTAGAGAAGCAGCGTCGAGGCCACCCCAAACCCTAGAGAAGCAGCGTCGAGGCCACTAATTAATATATGATTCCTTACTATGATTAGGTAGCTAGTTCTACGTTTGCCACTAATATATCCATCTGTCATGTTTGAATAATAATTTCCATGTTGTAAATATTTGTAGAAACTATGGACACCGCCCGAGACGAAGCAAAAGAAGCGTTGTTGATGGACATAATCGTAGAAGGAAGTGATGTCGTCTCGTTGTTTCTCAACGACACCGATGGTCTGGAAGGAGAGGGTGAAGAAGCTGGCTACGGTGACCTAATGCCGGTGCAAGAAGAAGAACATGAGGACGGCTCCGGTGACCCAATGCCGGTGCAAGAAGGAGACCGTGATGATGGCTCCGATGACCGAACCGGGTCCGGCCAGGTATATATATTAGTTAAGCCTGTGCTGACTAGCTAATTGATGCATTCATTGTTTTGGTATGTACACATATTAATTAAGTCTTTGTTCTTTTTTATAGCCCTCCGGATCGAGCACAACTTCGGTAAAGAGACGAGGCCCGAAGAAAAAGTTGAGCTCAGATGAAAGGTTTGAGATCATAGCAATCGCGCCCGACGGCCAACTGATTGAACCCATCCGAACAAAGAACGCATTTGTTGCTTAGTGCGGGGTTCTAGTTAGGGACAAGATCCCGATCAGCATCCAGCAATGGTTTAAGCCGGCTACAGAAGACCTTGAGGTGTCTTATGTCAATGATATGCAGAAAAATGATCTTTGGACTGAGCTGAAGTCAAATTTCACCCTACCGCCAGAGGATAATCCAGAGAACCCAGTTAAAGAGCAATTAATCAAGTCTTTTGCTCTTAAGAGGATGGCAGAACTATTCAGGAGGTGGAAGAAAGAGCTGAATAAGTTTGTCGAAAATAATGAGACACCAGAATTCAAGGGCAGATATGAGAAGATCAGAGATCACTGGCCCGCATTTGTGGCCCACAAGACATCGGAAAAGAGTAAGAAGATGTCGGCGACAAACAAGCAAAATGCTGCGAAGAAGAAGCATCACCATCGCACGGGGTCAGGTGGCTACCTCGTAGCCCGGCCTAAGTGGGCCAAGACTGAGAATGATCTGATTGATAAAGGGATCGAACCAGAGACAATTAACTGGCCAGACCGTTGCCGGACTTGGTTCTTCGAGGCTGGCGGAACCTTGGACCCTGTAACAGGGAAGTGCATTTGGACGAACGATCAACTGGACATACCAGTCAGGAAGCTTCAGCAGTATATCGAAGCAGCGCAACAAGGGATGTTCTTTCCAGACAGAGAGAACGAGGAGCTCACAATGGCCCTCGGGAATCCTGAGCACCCTGGACAGACATGAGGCACGCCAGGCTCCATTCCGTGGAAGGTTGGGTTTCCCGACGCTGGCGGTTACAAATCCCATGAGAGGAGGAAAAAAGTGCAGCAGACCCAAATGCAGGCGCTGCAAGCAAGGGTACAAGCGATAGAGGAACGAGAAGCAAATCGCAGCAAACGTACTGCCGAAGCTTCCCCCGAAGCTACCCTGCCATCTCAGCGGAGAAGCAGCGTGGCTTCCACCGAGCTGCTTCAGCAGGAGCATGCCTTGACGGCTCCTGCCAGCTATCCCGTGGATGCTATCACGGAGTCTCAAAATTGCCACCTTATGACGCAATGGATGAATTTGAAGGTCAAGGCGGTTGTTGGCTCTGTTTTTCAATTAATTGGCCCTCGATAAAACAACGGTCGCCTGCTACTGTCTGTAAGTAGTACTACTTCTGTCATTAAGTCTCTCTATATAGCTTAGCTCTTTCATTGCTTGTATTTATAACCGTCCTCACTATATTATGCAGATTGAAGATCGCCGAATTGAAGAAAAGACAAGTCGGTGATATTGGGTTCATTAACACATATCTCATAGATGCAACTCAGGTTAAATTCCATGCCGCAGCTACCGAGGCCAACTTGCTACGATCGTTGGTTATAAATGAAAACAAAGATATAATACTCTTTCCTTACAACTTCAAGTGAGTGTTACTGTCTTGTGCGTATTCGGTTTCCCTTATATATTAGTCAAGGTTATAGTAATGTAATTGATGAGTTATGCATGCGTGTGCAGTTTCCAAAGGGTCTCCTGCCTGGGCTCCGCGCACAGGCCACGTGGAGGCCCATCTGTCCCGGTTCTGGATTGAACCGGGACTAAAGGGACAGGGCATTAGTACCGACCCTTTGGTCCCGGTTCCAGAACCGGGACAAAAGGCCCTTACGAACCGGGATAACAGGCCCTTTTTCTACCAGTGCTTACATCTAACTATCCAAAAACCTCAATCAATCATTTGTCGTTAACCAACATATAGGGAATTAACGGAAGCACGACGCGGTTTGTTCACGTACATGCTGATGCATGTCGTTCGTGTAGGCCTCTCTGGTACGTTCAGTCTCAATATTAACTTTGTATACTAATCTCTATTTTTTGTTGTCTAACATGAACAAACGTTGAATGATTGACATGAAAACATTTGTTCATGTTAGATATGAACAATCGTTGAATGATTGACATGAAAACATTTGTTCATGTTAGATATGAACAAACATTTGTTCATGTTCAAAACTACAAATAGTTGAGATTAATTAGGAAATACTTGTTTGTCCAAATATGATTGTATAGATATGAAGATAATTAGGATATGAGAACAATGGAAAACATTTGCGAGGGCACTTGCATCTAACTATCCAAGAACCTCAATCGATCATTTGTCGTTAACCAACATATAGGGAATTAGCGAAAGCACGCCACGGTTTGTTCACGTACATGCTGATGCATGTCGTTCGTTTAGGCCTCTCTGGTATGTTCAGTCTCATTATTAACTTCGTATACTAATCTCTATTTTTTGTTGTCTAACATGAACAATGCATGGTTGAATGATTGACATGAAAATTGGACTTGGAATCAATTATTTATAGTATGGTGTACCCAAATTTTCAATATAACGAATTTTGTTTGGTCAAAGTGGACAATTTGTATTGTCTTCTTGTGGTGCACCGAACATTAACGGAAACATGAGTTCAAGTTTAGCCTTTTTCACACTTGCAATACTCAATTTTTAGCTCATTAGACTAGTAGAGCTCCAGCATGGAACTCGCCCCCCTATGCCAAATTTTTGGCTCCGTCCCTGGGCGCCATTGCCCCCGGATAAGGCTTATCCGCCGCGACCCCGAGCCCCTCTACGTGCCTATATAAGCCCCGGAGCCCCCTCTCTCCATTCTGCCCACTCGCTCGTCCCCTCACTGCTCACAGCCGCTGCCTTTGTCGTTTGGATCTCGTCGGCCGGAGCTACCTCGCCGCTCCGTTCTGCCGTCCGTAAGGCCGCCTCAACCCCGTGCTTCTTCACCAAAGTACTGCCCGAGTCCATGCGCATCCGGTTGACATTGTTTTTGCCCCTAGGGACCACCGAAGATGACGCCCCGACGATCTGCGTCCTCGCCGGAGCAAGGAGCCACCGTCCCCGGGCAGCACGATCCCGACGTCCCCGACGCGAGTCGCCTCCACCACCGGACCGCCCACGCCGCGCCCGACCTCCCCGACTCCTTCCCCGCCGCCGCCCCGTCTACCGCCTGACGCTAGCGCTGCCGTCCCTGTTCGTCGTAAGCCAACCTCCTGTTCGTTCGTGTAGTTTTTTATTTAGTATTAGATCGGTTAACCACGGTTCGTTTAAACTGAACGGTTTTAGGTAGACCGACTGTTGGTTTTCTTTAGTTAGCCGTAGATTTGTTTTATTCTGTTAATTGTCGGACGCCCGTTGTTTAGCCTAAGCCACGAACGCTGCTCAGCCACCCGCAAGCCGCCACGTGGCCAGGGACCCGATCACTATGTTTTCTTCACTGTTTAGTCCCTTTTATCACAGATTAGTCCCTAAACTTCTAGTAGTCACAACTTTTTAACCGTAGATCCAAATTAGATGAAACCAACGGCAAATTCTTCGTCATGATTAGATCTATCCATTGGTGTCATTTTTGTGAACTTTCTTCAGATACCAATATGAAATTATTCATATTTCAATTCAAACTTCAAATGGCCATATCTCCTAAACCGTAGCTCGGTTTGAGTTGATTCTTTTTGCACTTTGTCACCGTAGCCCAACCCTATCACTTGGACCATTCTCACAATATTTTTTCACACACTAGGATCTATCCTTTAATAATTTTACTAGTATGCCTTGAAGGCACCATAGTTCACATCACATTTTGAACCTCATGTCACATGTTGTTTTGCATTTAGTATTATTTTTATAATTACTAGCACATATGCTCGTGCGTTGCAACGAGAGAGAAAATCGCATGCTCCTAGCACAATAAGCACGAATCAAGACCCCTTCTCAAGTCCAAGTTATCTATTTGAACCCCTTGGCATGTCCAAATTATCAATTTGAACATAGCGTCTCATTCGTGTTGTGGTTTATCCTCCTTCCTGTCTTCATTGATGATGGTCACAGTGTCCACCTGATATGCGTCCGAATGTGTTCAATTTCAAGGTGATGATCTAGGCCACCGCACACCAGTCACTGAACTACACCATCGCAAGTGAATATCTAATAGTTTTGAAAGTAATCTCGTCAAACTGGGTGTGACAACTGTCCTTCCCGAGATATTGCGTACTCCTAGTCTATACACCACCCCTCTTATGCCAACTCACTTTAAAATTGTATATTTATTTTTCAAAATTAATCAACATTCTTTTTAAAACATTAACACTTTTTCAATCACATGAACCTTTTTAAAGAGCATGCATATTTTAATATTACAAATATATTTATTAAGCGCGTGAACACCTTTTAGAATTATGTGATTTTCTAGAAAAGGGTGAATATATTTTAAATGATATAAACATTATTTTAATACATTAACACTTTTCTTAATACTACTACACAAATATTTTATGATTGATGAATGATTCCAAAAAAATACATAACATTTTTGAAAAGGTAGAAGACTTTTTAAATTACACAAAAAATAAACTTTTTGTGAGGATGCCCTTTTTTTTGCGAATACTAATTGGATTTGTATTGGAGGTATACACGCCCAAGCTTCGTATAGATATATAGTTTTTGGGGACTCGCCAACATATATTTAACAACTCTTTGTATACTCGATTCTTTGTTTAATTCAGTTCTCTTAATTCCTCTTTTAATGCCTTTCCTTCTTGAGACAAGCCGAAATTTATCTCTTTCCTTAATTTCTTTCCTTCCGAAGGTAAGGCGAATTTTATTCCTTCTTTTACAATTATTTTATCCCTTCTTTTAATTCTTTCCTTATTCCTTATTGAGGCAAGGCTGATTTTATTCCTTCTTTTATTTTCTTTCCTCTACTTAATTTCTTTCCTTCTGAAGGCAAGACGAACTTTATTTCATCTTTTAATTATTTTCCTTATTGAGGCAAGGCTGAATTGATTCTCTCTTTTATTTCCTTTCCTTCCCGGGGGAAGGCCGCATTTTCTTCTTTTTGTTCTTTCCTTCCTAGGGCCTTGTGTTACGATTGTTGAGGCGGCTTGCTAATTTTTAGATCACAAAAATATATAAATTAGTGGGATGAGATGCAAGGAGTCGAGGTGGCACTATTTAATAGAAGAATGAATCTTTACTTTTACATTAAACCAAGGTTTGATCCCCCCCTATCTAAAAAAAGGTTTGATCCCCCCACTGCAGCGCCTTTTTGTTCTCCCCCCCAAAAAAGATTTCCCACGAGCCCATATAGAATAAAAGGAATCTTCTTTGATTTCTTGCAAATTGGGGTAGCTAGGTGAGCTGGTTCCTGTGAGCTCACTTAAAGTACACGGGAAGGGTTGATTCCTCAGCAGGAATTTTAATTCTAATTTATTACGGCACGCAATTTTTCCTACAACACAAAAACGGCAGACGAAAAAAAGGACGTACGAACAGAAAAATAGCATGTACGAAAATACCTGATGGCCGAAAAAAGTGGAGAAACGATCCGTCCTTTAATATTAGGTATAGATATAGAAGTGTGTTGTGTGTTCATTTGGATTTTTTGAGTCTTTTCATGTTGCATGTTATTTGGTTCTCCGAAATGATTGCTTATGTGAATGTAATGTTTGACTTTGTAGATTTTCATCGGCGAGTGACAGATAGTTCTATTAAGTAAAATTCTGAGAGGGATATAATCTTCATCAACCATTACCAGGCAAGTTCACATTTGACCATTCCTCCAATTACCTATATTTTATTTATGCACTTAGTCGTTTGCGGTAGGATTGCATGGTAGGAACCTTATGCCGGATGGCTATGCGTTTACCTAGTAGTTCATTTGAGGTAGGTCCTTACCATACAACCTTGTCACCATTGTGTAAGTTTATTTTTTCCTCGCCAATGTAGACGTGGATTGGGAAGTGTTCATGGCGAGACTTGAGTGATAAAGTAGTAATCAGTACCAAGATGTCGGAGTAAATAACCATGGGTAGCCTAGCCGGCTCCCCCTGGCCCTTCTGAAAAAATTACGAGCCGATCCGGCCCTCAAGAATCCAAGACATGGGGCCGCCTTTCCCTTGCCGGCTGTCTCCCAGGCCGGCTATCGGAAGGCAACCCGACTTTAGCCCTCATGAAGAAAGCCGCGGGAGGGCCGACTCCGAGAAGCCGGCCGCGAGAAGGCCGACTCCAAGAAGCCGGCTCCCACAAAGCGGTCAAGATCGTACCCTTGAAGTCTGCATCCACATAACAGCGATGTGACGGGGCGTGGCTACAGTAAAGCCTGCCACCCCCGAATCTCGAAGCACGCCTGGCACAGTGCGCCGTACGGGTGGCCATGACCCGTCCGGCACGGCACTGTTGCCACGTTGACCCTGATGTCGGGCCCCTTCAGGCAGAGAGACACCCGAAGGTGGCCAGGCCTCCCCCAGTCGGCCCAAGACAGAGCCGGCTCCCCACAGCCGGCTTGCCACCTCCCTCGAAGGAGACGCCCCATTAAGGAGACAAGACGCGGTGAGGCTACAGCGATCACCCGCCGGACGGCGGAACTGTAGCCACGCCCACCTCGGCGAAGCCCTTGTCACCAGGATTGAGCAACAGTAACCAGCCGCCGACAAGGCCCTGGACAGTGGGGCCTGCCTGTCGACCAAGGAGCCGGCAGCCGGCGGGACCCAGCAGCCGGCGGGCCCCAGCAGCCGGCGTAGAAGCCGACGGGTGTAGACACAGACGGCTGGGCCCAACGCCCAGCCGGATTACCATTGTATCCCCGGGGGGTAGGCCTATATAAACCCCCCGGGACACCCATGCAAAGGGTTGATCCCTGCTAGTTTTAGACACCACATAGGGAGGAGAAGAGAGCGAGCAGTGCCCTTCTTCCTCCTCTCGCCAAACAGCTCACGGAGCATCGTGTAGCTACTTGTTCATCTAGTGATCATGCGGAGACCCCGCAGAGCAGCAGTAGGGGTGTTATCTCCACGGAGAGCCCCGAAGCTGGGTAAGATTCGCTGGCGTGCATGTCTTCGCCTCATCCCGCTTCCAGGCACCGGCGACGTCTTATTGGCTCCCACATTGATAAGCCACCCGTTGGTATATGTCACACCTACCACCCAACATTTGGCGCCCACCGTGGGCCCAGGTGCACCGCCGTCCGGACACCTGTTCTGGACGGGAACCCTCTTCCTCCCCCGCGAGCGTAGCCAGCCCGGCACGCCCGACGGCGCTTGCCACGACGCGCTGCAAGGCGTCACCAACGTCTGCGCAGCGAGCGACCTCGCCGATCTCCTTGACAAGACCCTCATCTCCGACGAGCTCGCCTCTGACGCGGGCACCGACCACCTCATCAACCTCCTCGGCTAGCTCCATGTCTCCGACGAGCCTGCTGTGGACTTGGAGTCTGTTGGCTCCGCCGACCTGATGCCTGTCGACTCCGACACGGCCTCACTTGACACTTTCCCCACCGACGTCACGATCTACAATGACCTGTTTCCCCGGGCCGATGGCTGCGACGCTGTCACCACCGAGGTGATGGTCATCGGCCACGGCGGCGCTTCTGACGAGAGCGCCCACGACGCCCCGCACGCGGCGGTCCACGACTTGTCCATCCCCCTCCCGGCCGATGCCGACGCTGAAGCACTGGAGGCTCGCCGCCTCGCCCTCCTCGCGGAGGGCCGGAAGTTGGTTTCCATGAGACGCCTCGCTGAGGCCCATCGACGCGAGGCCGACCGCGCCGCCTTTGGCACGCCGCCTCCAGGCGGGCCCAGCCGGGCCGGCGTTGTCAGACAGCGCGGCGCTGTCGTCGCCGATACGCTAGGAGTCGACCGCCCAGTCTACGCCACTCCACTCGAGAACCTGCGCGCCGCCCAGGCGGCCGTAGACGAGCTACATGGGCTGGGGGTCGAAGAACTACCCCACATGACCCGACGCATCCAGCAACTAATCGATGCAGCTGCACAGCGACACGAAGCCGACGCCCGTGCGGAAAGCCCCGACGTCCTGGACGCCTACTACGGGTAAAACCCACGCGCGGCGCGAGAAAGAACCGGCTGCCAGCCGAACCCGAACCCAAATCTCCATCAAGCGAGACGCAGAAGGCCACCCCCGGGGCGTGGAGTGGCGGGGCAACCCGCCTCCGCCTCGGCCCCGTGGAGAGAGATATCCCACCCCACCGCCTGTTGCGCATCCGACTCTCAGCGGCCGGCTAGGTTGCCGCGAAGGAGTCGGCGAGAACGACGCCCGCCATCGGATCGACCGCCTGGCGCGATCCCTGGCGCTGGAAGAAGAAGACGATGTCGGCCCGCCTTGCTTCGGCCCCCGCATCCGCGACGAGCCTTTCCCCAAAGGGTTCTCGCTCCCAAGAGACACGCCCAAGTACAACGGCTCTGTGAAGCCGGAAGATTGGTTAATCGACTACTTCACGACGGTTAGCATAGCAAATGGCAACATGCGCGTTGCCGTGAAGTACGTGCCCCTCATGCTGCAAGGCACGACGCGGACCTGGCTCAACAGCCTCAAGCCATACATCATCAACAGCTGGCTAGATTTCACAGAAGCCTTCGTCCGCAACTTCACTAGCACCTACAAGCGGGCTCCCAAGCCCAGACAGCTCTCCTTGTGCGTATAAGGCCCCGCCGAGTCTACTCGCGACTACCTCACGCGTTGGGGCGAGCTCCGCAACTCTTGCGAAGGGGTGCACGAGGTGCAAGCCATAGAATACTTCACTGCCGGGTGCCGAGAAGGCACCCTCCTCAAGCACAAGCTCCTCTGCGACGAGCCGACTACCCTCGACGAGCTTCTGGTCATAGCGGACAAGTACGCCACCGCCGACTCCTCAATGAAGACCGAACTCCGGGTAGACGCGTCCGGGAAGGTACTCAACCCGGAGCCCAAGACGCCGGCTGGGGACTCCGGCCAACGCCCACACCAGAACGACCACAAGCGCAAGGGTCCCGTGCCGCCTTCCGCCAGTCGGCAGGTGGCCACAGTCGAAGACGAGCGGCCCGAAGGGCGGCCCGCGCCCAAGAAACCCAAGGGCGGCAGGCCGGCTTGGTAGCCGGCCTTCTCCTACGAGAAAACTCTCGATGCCCCGTGCAAGTTCCACAGCGGCGCGAAGCTGTTTAACCACAAGACCCGGAAGTGCCACTGGCTCACCCGAATCTCCAAAGGCGAAGGGCTTGCGCCGCCTCCGCCTGCCGGTCCGCCGCCTCCGGCTCCGCAGCCGCCGACCGCTCGGCCCGCAGTCGGAGCCGTGCACGATGAGTTCCCCGACGAGCATGCCGCCTATGTCATTTTTACAAGCCAGCCCGAAGACCGGCGCAGCAAAGGCCAAGAGCACTAGGAAGTCAGCATGGTCGCTGCCAACCCCGCCGAGCACATGCACTGGTCAGAAAAACCTATCAGCTGGAACCGGGTCGACCACCCAGAGATGATGCCATCTCCCTTGCGCGTTGGTTCTGGATGCCACCCTTGCAACGGACAGACGCGCCACCCGTTTCTCCCGCGTGCTGATAGACGGCGGGAGTAGCATCAACATCCTGTACCGTGACACCCTGGAGAAGCTGAATGTCAAGGCAAAGCAACTCATGCCTACTCGGACTGTGTTCCATGGCATTGTACCCGGCCTGTCGTGCGCCCCCATTGGCAAGATCAAGATTGATGTACTCTTTGGGGACAAGGAGCATTTCCGCCGAGAAGTGATCTGGTTTGAAGTGGTGGACCTGGAGAGCCCCTACCATGCATTGCTTGGCCGACCTGCCTTGGCCAGGTTCATGGCGGTTCCCCACTATGCTTACCTCAAGATGAAGATGCCGAGCACCAAGGGCGTCATCACCATAGCCGGCGATTACAAGAAATCTTCCAAGTGCGCAGCAGCCAGCAGCCGGCTGGCCGAGTCCCTTGTGATTGCCGAAGAAAAGAAGATGTTGGACCGAGTCATGGCCATGGCCGGCAAACAGTCGGCCTTGTCCCCCGATCCCAAGGAGTATGATGCTCAAGGATCTTTCCAACCGGCCAAGGAGACGAAGAAGATACCTCTTGACCCCGAGCACCCAGAGAGGTTTGCCGTCATCGGGGCGAACCTAAACAGCAAATAGGAAGGCGAGCTCGCCGATTTCCTCCGTGAGAATCGGGACATCTTTGCATGGTCCCCCAAGGACATGCCAGGTGTTCCGAAGGAATTCGCCGAGCACAAACTACATGTCCGAGAAGATGCAAAACCAGTCAAACAACCCCTCCGCCGGCTGTCGGAGGAGAAGAGAAGGATTGTATGAGAAGAGATAGCCCGGCTTCTGGCGGCCGGCTTCATTATGGAAGTTTTCTTTATAGAATGGCTCGCTAACCCGGTCCTCGTGTTAAAAAAGAATAACAAGTGGCGCATGTGCATAGACTACACGAGCCTCAACAAGGCCTGCCCCAAAGATCCCTTTGCCCTGCCAAGGATTGATCAAGTGATAGACTCCATGGCCGGATGCGAGCTGTTGAGTTACTTGGATGCTTACTCAGGGTACCACCAGATAAAGTTAGATCTGGCAGACCGCCTGAAGACCACCTTCATCACGCCATTCAGAGCCTTTTGCTACCTGACTATGACATTCGGCTTGAGAAATGCCGGTGCCACTTTTCAGCGTTGCATGCAGAAGTGCCTCCTCAAGCACCTCGGCAGACACGCCCACGTCTACGTAGACGACATTGTGGTGAAGACGGAGAAGCGCGACACCTTGCTGGAAGACCTCAAGGAAACATTTGAGAACCTACGCCGGTTCCAAATCAAGCTCAACCCCGAGAAATGCATGTTCAGAGTGCCAGCCGGCCAGCTCCTAGGCTTCCTGGTCTTCGAATGCGGCATCGAATGCAACCCAGTAAAGATCAAGGCCATTGAGAGAATGGCGATTCCCGCCAAACTTTGAGACGTCCAGAAGTTCACCGGATGCTTGGCCTCCCTGAACCGGTTCATCAGCCGGCTCGGAGAGAAAGCTCTCCTCCTCTACCGCCTCATGAAGAAGACCACCCACTTCGAGTGGAATGACCAAGCCGACCAAGCTTTTCACGAGCTAAAGAAGATGCTGGCCACGCCGCATGTCCTGGCGGCGCCGACTGAGAAAGAGCCCATGCTCCTCTACATTGCTGCAACCAGCCGGGTGGTCAGCACCGTCATCGTAGTCCAACGCCCAGAAGAGGGCCGAGCCCAGCCGGTCCAGAGGCCGGTGTACTATTTGAGCGAGGTGCTGTCTACCTCGAAGTAGAACTACCCGCACTACCAGAAGATGTGCTACGGAGTGTACTTCGCCGCCAAGAAGCTGAAGCCCTACTTCCAAGAGCATCCCATCACGGTGGTATGCACCGCCCCGCTGGCCGAGATCATAGGCAGCCGGGATGCATCCGGCCGGGTGGCGAAATGGGCCATCGAGCTGGCCCCCTACACGATCTTCTACCAGCCTTGCACCGCCATCAAGTCCCAAGCATTGGCCGACTTCCTCATCGACTGGGCCGAGACCTAGTACCTACCGCCAGCTCCCGACTCCACTCATTGGCGCATGCACTTCGATGGGTCCAAGATGCGCACCGGCTTGGGAGCCGATGTCATCCTCACCTCTCCCCAAGGCGACAAGCTCAGATACACGCTGCAAATTCACTTTGCCGCCTCCAACAACGTGGCCGAGTACGAGGCGCTCATACACGGGCTCCGGCTTGCCAAAGAGCTCGGCATTCGCTGGATCCTATGTTATGGCGACTCGGACTTGGTGGTCCAGCAATCATCCGGCGACTGGGATGCCAAGGACGCAAATATGGCAAGCTACCGCTTCCTCGTTCAGCAGATCAGTGGGTATTTTGAAGGATGCGAGTTCCTCCACGTACCACGAGCCGACAACGAGCCAGCTGATGCCCTGGCTCGAATAGGCCACACTCGGCAAGCAATACCAACCGGTGTCTCTCTACAAGGCCTCCTCAAGCCGTCTATCAAGCCGTCTCCAGAGTCCGATTCCATCTTCGTACCGCCTGACCCCGATACAGCCGGGCCCGGCTCGAAGAACCAAGAAGGTGACCCGGGGACTTCGATAGTCGGCCAGGGGACATTAGCAGGCGGCTCGGGGACTTCCATAGTTACGCCCGACCCGGGGACTGCCACACCCGGCTCGGGGACTGCGGTAGTCAGCCCGGAGACTGCACCAACACAACAGGCGGCGGCCGACTCCAACATTTCACCACCCAGCCTGCCCGCCCTGGTCGCAGTAGCCGCATTGGCAATAGAAGAAGTCGCAGCTCCATCATGGGCTCAGTCCATCCTCAACTTCCTAATAAACCAAGATCTGCCGGCTGACGAAACAGAGGCAAGACAAGTCCAACGCCGAGCCGGAGCATACACAATCGTCAACAGAGAGCTCGTCAAGCGCAGTGTCACTGGAGTCCTCCAGCGATGCATCGAGCAAGAGAAGGGCATTGCAATCCTCAGAGACATCCACCAGGGAGAATGCGGCCACCGTGCGGCCTCAAGATCACTCGTCGCCAAAGCCTTCCGCCATGGTTTCTTTTGGCCGACTGCTTTGGATGACGCCCAGGGGTTAGTTAAACATTGCAAAGGATGCCAACTCTTCAGCTCCAAGCAACACATGCCGGCTTTAGCACTCAAGACCATTCCCCTCACTTGGCCGTTCGCCGTTTGGGGACTGGACATGGTGGGCCCATTCAAGACGGCGCGCGGCGGCATAACACATCTGCTTGTCGCCGTGGACAAATTCACCAAATGGATTGAGGCAAAGCCGATCAAGAAGCTGAATGGCCCGACTGCCGTGACATTCATCGCAGATATAACAACTCAGTATGGCGTGCCACACAGCATCATCACCGACAATGGCACGAATTTCGCCAAGGGAGCCTTGGCACGTTTCTGCGCGACGCAAGGCATCCGGTTGGACTTAGAGTCCGTTTCCCACCCGCAGTCAAACGGCCAGGTCGAGCGAGCCAACGGCCTCATCCTTTCCGGTATCAAGCCCCGACTAGTCGTACCACTGGAGCGTTCAGCCGGCTGTTGGCTCGATGAGCTGCCGGCCGTCCTTTGGAGTCTGCGCACTACCCCAAACAAGTCAACCGGCTTCACTCCTTTCTTCCTCGTGTATGGTGCCGAGGCGGTCATCCCAACTGACATCGAGTTTGACTCGCCTCAGGTAATCATGTACACGGGAGCGGAGGCCAAGGAAGCACGGGAAGACGGCGTCGACCTGCTGGAAGAAGGCCGGCTGTTAGCCCTCAGCCGGTCCGCCATCTATCAGCAGGGCCTGCGCCGCTACCACAGCCGGAAGGTCAAGCCAAGATCCTTCCAAGAGCGCGATCTTGTGCTCCGGCTGATCCAGCGAACAGCCGGCCAGAACAAGCTCTCGGCCCCTTGGGAGGGCCCCTTCGTCATCAGCAGAGCTTTAGGCAACGACTCCTACTACCTGATCGACGCGTAGAAGCCGAAGGCACGAAAGAGAGACAACTCCGGCAAGGAGTCGGAACGACCATGGAACGCCAACCTCCTCCGAAGATTTTACAGTTGAAATGCAGTATGTATCACGCTAACTTTTGTACTAAGTACGAGACAATAGGCCCCCCGAGGAGAGCTCAGGGACTGCCATCTTTTATCTATGGATGAAGAGTATCATGCTTATGACCTTGTCATTACATTCACTTTTTCCGTCCGGCACCGGGTTCCACTAGTCGGCCCGGGGATTGGCCGCCTGGAGTTATATTAGAAGTCCTACCCGCAGTCAGACAAGTAGTGTGCCGGCTCCCAAGATTTCTCTTGCCAAAAGTCGCACGTCGAAGAACCGGCTGTCCGGCTGGCAAGAGTTAAAGGCAGGAAAGGACGCCCACACGAAAAACGGCTAGGGACTAACGGACTAATATAACAAAAGCCGGTTTTTCTCCCACCACCGACCGACTACCAGAGTAGCCGGCCGGCCGGCTTCCATTCACCTCGCTTCAATCTAAGAAAGCTCGAGTACTTGCCTTCCCAAAAGGGGAATGCGGCAAAGGAAACAGCCTAAGGATAAAAAGCATACACGAATGGAAACCAAACACGCAGACAATAATATTTACATAAAAGACCTTCAAAAGGCCAGCATTCAACATAGTTCGAATACACCCCCAGTGGGTGGAACTGCGCAAGTTTAATAAAATTATTCAAAAGGCAACAAGCAGGAAAAAAAGGATGGCAGATTAAGCCAAGGGAGCGACTGGCGAGTCGGGCAGGTCGGTGGAGACGGCAGTGCCGGCTGGAGGAGTGGCCGGCTGGCAAACCTCGGCATGATCACCACCTCCCGCAGAGGGCGCGCTAGCACGCACCTCGTTGCTGAAGGCACGATCAGGCTGAGGCTGGCTGGCCGCTTCTCCGGTCGGCTCAACGTCTTCGCCTTCCTCTCCTTCGTCGTCTTCGCCTTCATCGCTGGAGGCGATCTCCTCTGCCGAGTCTTCACCCGCTGCCGGGTCCAGCCCGAACCACTCCTCTGGCTAGGCAACGCCGTCGTCATTAATTTCATGAGCGAAGACGCTGATGTCAGTACACTCGGCGATCATCGAAGCGCGCTGAGCGATAGCCGGCCGCACCTCCTCCATCTCTTTGTCGGCCTCCAGCCGCCAGGTGCGCAGCTGGTCCAGGTTCAGCCCCGGATACCAGGCTCGGACGAACTCCAGCGCCCGCCCAGCTCCAAGCCGGGCTGCCGATGCCTTCCAGGCCTCGAAGCGGCCAACCGCAACCTCCAGCCAGTCGGCAGTCCGACTCGGGGTGCGGGGAATCATCTTGCTTGGCCAGAGGGCGGCCAACACCTGCGCCTCGGCGCGCTGGAGGCGGCGGAGCATACGGTGAGCCGGCTGTAGCCGGTCTTGGACCGCCAAGAGTTGCTCCTCAAGCGTCCGGCTCGCGTCCAGCGCGATTTCAGCCCCCGCCTGCCGGCGTGCCTCGCGATGGGCCTCGATGGTTTGGGTGGCGAAGACGGAGTAGCCAGGAAAGTAGTCTGCAAAGAGAACAAGAAGCAGCACAAGTCAGAACACACATCAGGGATCAAGGGGCAGGCAAGGAGTGAAGAAGGCGGCTTACCATCGATCAGATCCTCGATACAACTAAAGCCCTCGCTCAGCGCCTGCTTCTCTTCAGCCTAGCCCGCCGCTTCGGTCTCGAACTCGGCCTTCAGGGCGTCCTCGCTGTCCTGCACCTTCTTCAGGGCCGCCTTGTGGCTCTCCTCCTGGTCGGCCAACTTCTTGCCCAGGCGGTCATGCTCCAGGACCAAGGCGTTGTACTCGGCTTCCTTGGCGCGAAGGGCGGCCTGGGCCCCGCTGAGCTGCCCCCTCAAGTCAGCATTGGCTCCTGCAAGCATGAAGACAAAGGAAAAATTAATAAGGAAGAAGTCGTCAAGGAAGATCCGACCCGGCTGCTCAGCAGTCGGCCCGAATCTCGGGGACTACACCCAGTGGGTGCGCTGACGCGCCCCCACAGGAGATGAACGAGACAAAGCACGCACTCCGGCTGCTGGTCAGGTCCTCGGTTCTCCGGCCCAGCTCCTGAGCCTGGGAGTTGAAGGCGGCTGCGCGAAGGTTATGATACTTGTGGAAGATTATACATGAGGCGAGGATAAGTTAAGTCGTCAGGACCTAGTAAGTTCCAAGCCGCCTGCACAGCAACCGACTCGGAACTCGGGGACTACACCCAGTGGGTGCGCTGACGCGCCCCCACGGAAGAAATCAAAAGAGAAAAATAACCAAGGCCAGAAGACTCACCCGGATGACGGCCCGCGTCGCGAGGAACTCTTGGGTGTATCGCTGCAGCGAGGCGGCCTGAGCTTGAAGCCGGTTCCGTACCTCCTGGGCCGCCGCGTTCAGCTCGCCCGTCCCCCCGCTGGGAGTCCACTCGGACGTGCTGACGCTGGCCGCCTCCAGGGCCTCCGCTGTCTGGCTAGCGCCCACAGCTCAGTGCGGTTCCGGCGCGGAGGCGCCACCCCCTGCGCGTTGGCGCAATGCCGGCTGCACCTCGAGGCCGGCCCCTGCCTCCGGCTCGCCCCCGGACGGCTGCTCTGGCGCCGCAGCTGATTGGCCGCTTTGGCCCGCTCCAGTCGGCGCCGTCTGCGGCGCCCCCTCCATGAAGATCACGTGCTCCTCCATCCTCTCCATCACCGGCGGGCCTTGGTCGACCTCCTCCGACGGGGGAACGGGAATGTCGTGGGCCACGGCGCAGAGGGGAACGACGAGCAGCGGAGGCTGGTTGTGCGAGGCCTTCACCTCCGTCTCCGCGGCCGCCGCCTCTGCCCGGGCCTTGGCCGCCGCGTCGGCCTGCTCCTTCGTCGCCTGGGCGGTCCTTCGCTCCGCCGCCTCCCGCTCCTCCCGCGCCTCCCGTGCGTTCCGCTCCGTGGCCTCCCTAAGGTCGGCGCGGGGATCCACACGACGGGAGCCTAAAGACCCTCTAGTCGGCCCGACTACGGAGCCACCAGGACCCCACTCAAGGGAAAGCGGTGCCCTGTCTGGCGAAGAAAGAAAGGTTTAGAAGAGCTTCGGTCGAAAAAGACAACAAAAAAATATATGCAAGACATTCGACGACTTACGCCGAGATCGCCTGCGGCTATTTCACCGCCTTGCGAAAGCGGGCCGCCTTCACGGCCGCCCCATCCCGCTTGGTCGCCGCCGTAGAAGCCTTGGATTTCTTCGGCCGGCTGCCGAAGAAGGTCGACGCGGCCCGGCACTTCTGCGCGCCGCCACGGGCAGCCGGCGCGGCAGACGGGCCCGTGCCTTGATGATCAAGCACCGGTTGGCGGTGCGGGGCGGCTTCTCCCTCGTCGTCGTCCGGCCAGTCTTCGAAGCCGGCCCCGAGCCCCACGCCTCCGGCCTCGTCACCTTCCCCCACGATGGCGTCTTCCATGGCGGCCGCTCCCAGGTCCGGATCGTCGGCGTCGTCCACCGTGCGGTCGGGGAGGAGTTGGCGCTCTACCCCTGCGGCCCTGGATGTCGGTGGAAGAAGAGGGTTCTGCTAAAGGCAAACCAACTGATCAAGGGTCGGCTATCATGAGGCCGGCTACAAAAAGGAAGAAAAGAAGAACAACTTACGGCAGGCGGAGGGTTGGCGCGAGAATACGACTCCTTGCCGTATCGCCAGTCCTCGGCGAGCTTGCAGTTGGAGATGTAGTTCACCATGTAAGACACCTCTGCATGAGGCATCTCCCTGGTGCTCAGTCGGCATGGGTCGAAGCGGCCGCTCATCTGGCAAATCATGTGAGGCTGGCCTTGGAGCGGAAGTACCCGGCGCTCCACGAAGGCGGCCACCAAGTCGGCTCCAGTCAGGCCCTCCGACTGGATCATCACCCGGAGCCAGGAGATGGCTGCATTCCCGGCCTGAGACAGCGACCTGGCCCGGTAGCTCCACGAAGGTTGCCTCCCAGCCGGCGGGCCGGCTACATAAGCCGGCAGGTTGAGGTAGTCGCCTTGCGGGGCGACGTTCCTCACGTAAAAGTAGGACTTCTGCCAGAGCTTCACCGACTGGATCAGCGGGATGGGCGGGAACAGATTGTTCTCGCTCGCCCTCCTCATGGCAATGAAGGCTCCACAGGGGGCGGGCACGCCCGCGATGACGGTGCCGAGCTTACTTTGGAAGAATTCCCCCCAGAGCTCGAGCGTGGGGAGAACCCCAAGAAAGCCCTCGCACAGGGTGACGAAAGCCGACAGCAGCATCACCGCGTTGGGCATGAGGTGATGCGGCTGGAGGTGGTAGAATTCAAGGAAGGCTCGAAGGAATCCGCTCGCCGGGAGGCCGAAGCCGCGCAGGCAGTGCGAGCGGAAGATCACCCGCTCGCCCTCCTCCGTTGCCGGCGAAATCTCCCTCGCCGGCGCTTGACGAACCCGCACGAAGTTCTCGCCCGGCAGGCGCCGCGTCCGGCGGAGGAACTCGACGTGGTCCTCGTGGACGTTCGAGCCGTCCCACGAGCTCGACAGCGCCATGGGAGCGGCACGGCGAGGAGCGAGACGATGCGACGGTGGAGGCGCGCACGACCCCGCTACGGCGGGACCAAAGGACCTGAGAGGTCCGACGGCGGAACGGCGTGGCAAAGGGTTGCTGCGGCGGCGGAAAGAAGAAGAAGGAAGGCGAGAAGGGGCGGAGCGAGGGAGAATGTGCGAGCCTCTGCCGCTCCCCCTCCTCCCGCTACTTATAGACCCGCGCGGTGGAGCCGAGGGGGCATGGCGTGGGGGAACGTGGGGATCAACTGCGCCCACTCCCCCACGTCCCGCGATAATTGCGCCCTGATGGCATAATAAAACCACCGCGGGAAGGCAAGCGGTCCGCGTGGGCCGCAGAAGATCCGCGCTCGGGCCGAGGCCTAGGAGTGGCGAGCCCGGGCCTGCGGCGGCGTCCCGTCACGCGCGTGCACTGGCAGGATCTCCTTGCCACGTGGCCCGCAGGATGGCGTGCGGTCATCTCGCAGGCCGACCCGCGTTCCCGCCAACAAGAAACGGGGCTTCCCGAAGACGACGCGCACAAGCATAACCGGCCCCTCAGGATAGGAAGCTGACCGAGCTTTTCGTCCTTTTGTCAGCCTCGAAGTTCGATCAGCTTCGGGGACTACTGTCGGAGTAAATAACCATGGGTAGCCTAGCCGGCTCCCCCTGACCCTTCTGAAAAAAAAATTATGAGCCGATCCGGCCCTCAAGAATCCAAGACATGGGGCCGCCTTCCCCTTGCCGGCTGTCTCCCAGGCCGGCTATCGGAAGGCAACCCGACTTTAGCCCTCATGAAGAAAGCCGCGGGAGGGCCGGCTCCGAGAAGCCGGCCGCGAGAAGGCCGACTCCAAGAAGCCGGCTCCCACAAAGCGGTCAAGATCGTACCCTTGAAGTCTGCATCCACATAACGGCGATGTGACGGGGCGTAGCTACAGTAAAGCCTGCCACCCCCGAATCCCGGAGCAAGCCTGGCATAGTGCGCTGTACGGGTGGCCATGACCCGTTCGGCGCGGCATTGTTGCCACGTTGACCCTGATGTCATCCACGATGGGCTGCCAGCGCGGCCCATGGGCGGTGGGCCCCTTCAGGCAGAGAGACACCCGAAGGCAGCCAGGCCTCCCCCAGTCAGCCCAAGACAGAGCCGGCTCCACACAGCCGGCTTGCCACCTCCCTCGAAGGAGACGCCCCATTAAGGAGACAAGACGCGGTGAGGCTACAACGATCACCCACCGGACGACGGCACTGTAGCCACGCCCACCTCGGCGAAGCCCTTGTCACCAGGATTGAGCAACAGTAACCAGCCGCCGACAAGGCCCTGGATAATGGGGCCTGCCTGTCGACCAAGGAGCCGGCAGCCGGCGGGACCCAGCAGCCGGCGGGCCCCAGCAGCCGGCGTAGAAGCCGACGGGTGTAGACACAGACGGCTGGGCCCAACGCCCAGCCGGATTACCATTGTATCCCCGGGGGGTAGGCCTATATAAACCCCCCGGGACACCCATGCAAAGGGTTGATCCCTGCTAGTTTTAGACACCACATAGGGAGGAGAAGAGAGCGAGCAGTGCCCTTCTTCCTCCTCTCGCCAAACAGCTCACGGAGCATCGTGTAGCTACTTGTTCATCTAGTGATCATGCGGAGACCCCGCAGAGCAGCAGTAGGGGTGTTATCTCCACGGAGAGCCCCGAAGCTGGGTAAGATTCGCCGGCGTGCATGTCTTCGCCTCATCCCGCTTCCAAGCACCGGTGGCGTCTTATTGGCTCCCACAATGATAAGCCACCCGTTGGCATATGTCGCACCTACCACCCGACACAAGACTTAAATAAACTACCTGGGCGGAACTTGGTTCGAATGGTGCGAAGTACAGTGGGGCACGTATAGGAAATCCATGGTGGTGCACCACTAGTGGTCCGTCCGCTCAGGAACAAAGGGATCGGACGTGTTTTCATGTCTAGAAGCTTCCGTGTGCAGCCACAAGCCAATATGGGCTCTGGCTTAGTTGTGTAGATAGTGTGACCTCTTCCGAGATAGGCTAGAAGATGTAGAATGAGTAGGTGTACCGTCCTATCCGTGGGTTAAGGGGGAATACTTTCGAAAGACTATGTCTTGGTCATCCTGTTCTCAAACGCCATGCAGTGCGAGAACTTCAAAGGAGGCGGCCGAGTCTTGTGGGGAAAAGCGCGCAAACCTCTACAGAGTGTTAAAACCTAATCGATTAGTCATGTCCCCAGTTACAGATAATTTGGGCATCTAGTAGTGGAAATGTCGGGAGATCTAATCACTCTTAATTCAAACAGTTGGGTTTTAAATGAAACTTTGGGAATGGACTGAGTCGGGTTTGCCAACTCACCCTATGCTATTTTGTACTAGTAGAATAAAATCTTTTATTCTAGGGAAAAACTAGCTTTATGCAAAAAAATAAACTTAGAGCTTTCCACCAGCCGGATTGCATGTACAAATAGGTTCATTATTCTTATGATGTGACTTGCCAGTACATTCAATGTACTGACCTACACGGCTGCAACGTCTTTTCTTGCAGGAATTTCTACGACGGGTAAGAGTTACTTGTAGGGTTACGGTCTACACTCAACTTGCCATTGGCGCTGATGAGACTCCACACTTGTTTTATTGTTTCCGCTGAGACTTATGAGGTGTATATATATCACTTTTACGTTATTTATACATGTGATTGCACTTTGATATATACAACGATGTACTGTGTGTGCCAGCATAGTGATCCAGGGATGGCACGGATACACAAAGGCTTGACCGTTTGAGGTCAGGTCACTAGATGGATGGAAGTTTCCTCGCCAGAACACCTCCGCCGGAGCCCTAGATTGGTTTAGCCCAGGTTCCTCCTCGAGACGGCGGCGCTTCGTCCCAAAAGCTTCCTCTTGATTTTTTCTAGGTCAAAACACACCTTGTAGAAGACGATGGGCATTAGAGGCCTGTGAGGTGGCCCACAGGGTTGGGGTGCGCCCAGGGGCGTAGAGCGCGCCCCGCGCCCTTGTGGATGGCTGGTGGCCCCCCTTGGTGCTTTCTTCACCCAATATTTTCTGTACATTCCAAAATAATTCTCGGAGAAGTTTCAGAACTTTTGGATTTGTGCAGAATAGGACTCTAATATTTGGTCCTTTTCCAATCCAGAATTCCAGCTGCCGGTATTCTCCCTCTTTGTGTAAACCTTATAAAATAAGAGAGAAAAGGCATAAGTATTGTGATATAATGTGTAATAACAGCCCATAATGCAATAAATATCAATATAAAAGCATGATGCAAAATGGACGTACCACTTCAGATTTAACTGACGTTGGTGATCAACAATGGGTTTAGCATCAAGTTCCATATTAATATTGTGCTAACATAGAGTGGGAGTAATGTCGTTTAAATCATCAAGAGTGAAGGAAATATGCCCTAGAGGCAATTAGAAAGTTATTATTTATTTCCTCATATCATGATAAATGTTTATTATTCATGCTAGAATTGTATTAACCGGAAACTTAGTACATGTGTGAATACATAGACAAACTAAGTGTCACTAGTATGCCTCTACTTGACTAGCTCGTTAATCAAAGATGGTTTAGTTTCATAGCCATGGACAAGAGTTGCCATTTGATGAACGGGATCACGTCATTAGAGAATGATGTGATTGACTTGACCCATCCGTTAGCTTAGCACGATGATCATTTAGTTTGTTGCTAGTGCTTTCTTCATAACTTATACATGTTCCCATGACTATGATATTATGCAACTCGCAGATACCGGAGGAACTCTTAGTGTGCTATAAAACGTCATAACGTAACTGGGTGACTATAAATATGCTCTACATGTATCTCCGATGGTGTTTGTTGAGTTGGCATAGGTCGAGATTAGGATTTGTCACTCCGTGTATCAGAGAGGTATCTCTAGGCCCTCTCGGTAATGCACATCACTATAAGACTTGCAAGCAATGTGACTAATGAGTTAGTTATGGGATGTTGCATTACGGAACGAGTAAAGAGACTTGCCTGTAACGAGATTGAACTAGGTGTTGAGATACCGACGATTGAATCTCAGGCAAGAAACATACCGATGACAAAGGGAACAACATATGCTGTTATGCGGTTTGACCGATAAAGATCTTAGTAGAATATGTAGGAGCCAATATGCGCATCCAGGTTCCACTATTGGTTATTAACCGGAGATGAGTCTCGGTCATGTCTACATAGTTCTAGAACCTGTAGGGTCCGCACGCTTAATGTTCGATGACGATCAGTATTATGAGTTTATGTGTTTTGATGTACCAAAGGTTGTTCGGAGTCCCGGATGGGATCACGAACATGACGAGGAGTCTTGAAATGGTCGAGACATAAAGATTGATATATTCGAAGCCTACATTTGGACATCGGAAGAGTTCCGGGTGAAATCGGGATTTTACCGGAGTGCCGGAAGGGTTACCAGAACCCCCCGGGGGTTAAAAGGCCTTGTTGGGAACTAGTGGAGAGAGAGAGGGGTCGGCCAGGGCAGGCCGCGCGCCCCCTCCCCCTCTGGTCCGAATTGGACTAGGAAGGGGGGCGGCGCCCCCCTTTCCTTCTCCTTCTCCCCCTTCCTTTCCCCCTCCTAGTAGGAGTAGCAAAGAGGGGAGTCCTACTCCTAATAGGAGGAGGACTCCTCCTCCTGGCGCGCCCTACAGGCCCAGTCGGCCTCCTCTCTTGCTCGTTTATATATCGGGGCAGGGGGCACCCTAGAACACAAAAGTTGATCATTGATCTCTCCCAGCCGTGTGCGATGCCCCCTCCACCATAATCCACCTCGGTCATATTGTAGCGCTGCTTAGGTGAAGCCCTGCGACGGTAGCTTCATCAACATCGTCACCACGCTGTCGTGCTGACGAAACTCTCCCTCGAGCTCTACTGGATCGTGAGTTCACGGGACATCACCGAGCTGGACGAGTTTTGAACGCGGAGGTGTCGTATGTTCCTTGCTGAGGATCGGTCAATGGTGAAGACGTACGACTACATCAACCACGTTGTCATAACGCTTCCGCTTAACGGTCTACGAGGGTACGTGGACGACACTCTCCCCTCTCGTTACTATGTATCACCATGATCTTGCGTGTGCATAGGATTTTTTTTAAATGACTACGTTCCCCAACAGTGGCATCAAAGCCAGGTTTATGCGTAGATGTTATATGCAAGAGTAGAACACAAGTGAGTTGTGGGCAATACAAGTCATACTGCTTACCAGCATGTCATACTTTGGTTCGGCGGTATTGTTGGATGAAGCGGCCTGGACCGACATTACGCGTACGCTTACACGAGACTGGTTCTACTGACGTGCTTCGCACACAGGTGGCTGGCGGATGTCAGTTTCTCCAACTTTAGTTGAACCGAGTGTGTCTACGCCCGATCCTTGTGAAGGTTAAAAAAACACTAACTTGACGAACTATCATTGTGGTTTTGATGCGTAGGTAAGAACGGTTCTTGCTCAGCCCGTAGCAGCCACGTAAAACTTGCAACAACAAAGTAGAGGACATCTAACTTGTTTTTGCAGGGCATGCTGTGATGTGATATTTATTGTATGAGATGATCATGTTTTGTAATGGAGTTATCAGCAACTTGCAGGAGCCATATGGTTGTCGCTTTATTGTATGCAATGCAATCACCCTGTAATTGCTTTACTTTATCACTAAGAGGTAGCGATAGTCGTAGAAGCAATAGATGGCGAGACGACAACGATGCTACGATGGAGATCAAGGTGTCGCGCCCGTGACGATGGTGATCATGACGGTGCTTTGGAGATGGAGATCAAAGGCATAAGATGATGATGGCCATATCATATCACTTATATTTATTGCATGTGATGTTTATCCTTTTTGGATCTTAATTTGCTTTGTTTGACGGTACCATTATAAGATGATCTCTCACTAAATTTCAAGGTAAAAGTGTTCTCCCTGAGTATGCACCGTTGCCAAAGTTCGTCGTGCCGAGACACCACGTGATGATCGGGTGTGATAATGTTGGGGAACATAGTAATTTCAAAATTTTCCTACGCACACGCAAGATCATGGTGATGCATAGAAACGAGAGGGGAGAGTGTTGTCTACATACCCTCGTAGACCGAAAGCGGAAGCATTAGCACAACGCGGTTGATGTAGTCGTACGTCTTCACGATCCGACCGATCAAGTACCGAACATACGGCACCTCCGAGTTCAGCACACGTTTAGTCTGATGACGTCCCTCGAACTCCGATCTAGCTGAGTGTTGAGGGAGAGTTACGTCAGCACGACGGCATGGTGACAATGTTGATGTTCTACCGACGCTGGGCTTCGCCTAAGCACCGCTACAGTATTATCGAGGTGGACTATGGTGGAGGGGGCACCGCACACGGCTAAGAGATCAAGAGATCAACTGTTCTGTCTATGGGGTGCCCCCTGCCCCCGTATATAAAGGAGCAAGGGGGGTGCAGCCGGCCAGGGAGAGGGCACGCCAGGAGGAGTCCTACTCCCACCGGGAGTAGGACTCCCCCCCCCTTTCCTAGTTGGAATAGGATTCGGGAGAAGGAAAGAGGGGGCCGGCCCCCCTTACCCTAAACCAATTTGGTTTGGGCCCTGGGGGGCGCGCCCCACAGTTCCCTTGCTGCCCTCTATTTCCACTAAGGCCCATTAAGCCCCCGGGGGGTTCCAGTAACCTCCCAGTACTCCGGTAAAATCCAGATTTCACCCGGAACACTTCCGACATCCAAATATAGGCTTCCAATATATCAATCTTTATGTCTCCACCATTTCGAGACTCCTCGTCATGTCCTTGATCACATCCGGGACTCCGAACAACCTTCGATACATCAAAACATATAAACTCATAATATAACTGTCATCGTAACGTTAAGCGTGCGGACCCTACGGGTTCGAGAACGTTGTAGACATGACCGAGATACGTCTCCGGTCAATAACCAATAGCGGAACCTGGATGCTCATATTGGCTCCTACATATTCTACGAACAGACTTAAGCATCGCTACGGGTGACAAAGTCTCATCGTAGTCAATCCCTTGAACTTGTCGAAAACCTTTCGCAACAAGTTGAGCTTTGTAGACAGTAACATTACCGTCAGCGCCAGTCTTCTTCTTGAAGATCCATTTATTCTCAATTGCTTGGCGATCATCGGGCAAGTCAACCAAAGTCCATACTTTGTTCTCATACATGGATCCCATCTCAGATTTCATGGCCTCAAGCCATTTTGCGGAATCTGGGCTCACCATCGCTTCTTCATAGTTCGTTGGTTCATCATGATCTAGTAGCATGACTTACAGAATAGGATTACCATACCATTATGGTGTGGATCTTACTCTGGTTGATCTACGAGGTTCAGTAACAACTTGATCTGAAGTTTCATGATCATCATCATTAACTTCCTCACTAATTGGTGTAGGTGTCGTAGAAACCATTTTCTATGATGAACTACTTTCCAATAAGGCAGCAGGTATGGTTACCTCATCAAGTTCTACTTCCCTCCCACTCACTTCTTTCGAGAGAAACTCCTTCTCCATAAATGTTCCAAATTTAGCAACAAAAGTCTTGCCTTCGGATCCGTGATAGAAGGTGTACCCAATAGTCTCCTTTGGGTATCCTATGAAGACACATTTCCCCGATTTGGGTTCGAGCTTATCAGGTTGAAGCTTTTTCACATAAGCATCATAGCCCCAAACTTTAAGAAATGACAAATTTGGTTTCTTGCCAAACCACAGTTCATAAGGCGTCGTCTCAACGGATTTCGATGGTGCCCTATTTAACGTGAATGCGGCTGTCTAAAGCATAACCCCAAAACGATAGCGGTAAATCAGTAAGAGACATCATAGATCGCACCATATCTAGTAAAGTACGATTACAACGTTCGGACACACCATTACGTTGTGGTGTTCCGGGTGGCATGAGTTGCGAAACTATTCCGCATTGTTTCAAATGAAGACCAAACTCATAACTGAAATATTCTCCTCCACGATCTGATCGTAGAAACTTCATTTTCTTGTTACGATGATTTTCTACTTCACTCTGAAATTCTTTGAACTTTTCAAATGTTTCAGACTTATGTTTCATTAAGTAGATATACCCATATCAGCTTAAATCATCTGTGAAAGTGAGAAAATAATGATATCTGCCACTAGCCTCAATATTCATTGGACCACATACATCTGTATGGATGATCTCCAACAAATCTATTCCTCTCTCCATAGTTCCGGAGAACTGCATTTTAGTCATCATTATCAACTCTGCATCTTTTGGCTTCAATATTATGAATATGTGTATCACTACTATCGAGATTCAACAAAAATAGACCATTCTTCAAGGGTTCATGACCATAAAAGATATTACTCATATAAATAGAACAACCATTATTCTCTGATTTAAATGAATAACCATCTCGCATCAAACAAGATCCAAATATAATGTTCATACTCAACGCTAGCACCAAATAACAATTATTTAGGTCTAATACTAATCCCAAAGGTAGATGTAGAGGTAGCGTGCCGACCGTGATCACATCGACTTTGGAACCATTTCCCACGCGCATCGTCACCTCGTCCTTAGCCAATCTTCGCTTAATCCGTAGCCCCTGTTTCGAGTTGCAAATGTTAGCAACAGAACTAGTATCGAATACCCAGGTGCTACTACGAGCATTAGTAAGGTACACATCAATAACATGTATATCACATATACCTTTGTTCACATTGCCATCCTTCTTATCCGCCAAATACTTGGGGCAGTTCCGCTTCCAATGACCAGTCTGCTTGCAGTAGAAGCACTCAGTCTCAGGCTTAGGTCCAGACTTGGGTTTCTTCTCCTGAGCAGCAACTTGTTTGCTTTTCTTCTTGAAGTTCCCCTTCTTCTTCCCTTTGCCCTTTTTCTTGAAACTGGTGGTCTTATTGACCATCAACACTTGGTGCTCCTTCTTGTTTTCTACCTCTGCGGCCTTTAGCATCGCGAAGAGCTCGGGAATAGTCTTATTCATCCCTTTCATGTTATAGTTCATCACGAAGCTTTTGTAGCTTGGTGGTAGTGATTGAAGAACTCTGTCAATGACACTATCAACAGGAAGATTAACTCCCACTTGAGTCAAGTGATTATGATACCCAGACATTTTGAGTATATGTTCACTGACAGAGCTATTCTCCTCCATCTTGCAGCTATAGAACTTATTGGAGGCTTCATATCTCTCATTCCAGGCATTTGCTTGAAATATTAACTTCAACTCCTGGAACATCTCATATGCTCCATGACGTTCAAAACATCGTTGAAGACTCGGTTCTAAGCCGTAAAGCATGACACACTGAACTATTGAGTAGTCACCAGCTTTGCTCTGCCAGACATTCATAACATCTGGTGTTGCTCCTGCAGCAGGCTTGGCACTTAGCGGTGCTTCCAGGACGTAATTCTTCTGTGCAGCAATGAGGATAATCCTCGAGTTACGGACCCAATCCGTGTAATTGCTACCATCATCTTTCAACTTTGCTTTCTCAAGGAACACATTCAAATTCAAAGGAACAACAGCACGGGCCATCTATCTACAATCAACATAGACAAGAAAGATACTATGAGGTACTAAGTTCATGATAAATTTAAGTTCAATTAATCATATTATTTAAGAACTCCCACTTAGATAGACATCCCTCTAATGCTCTAAGTGATCACGTGATCCAAATCAACTAAACCATGTCCGATCATCACGCGAGATGGAGTAGTTTCAATGGTGAACATCACTATGTTGATCATATCTACTATATGATTCACGCTCGACCTTTCGGTCTCTGTGTTCCGAGGCCATATCTGTTATATGCTAGGCTCGTCAAGTTTAACCTGAGTATTCCGCATGTGCAAATGTTTTGCACTCATTGTATTTGAACGTAGAGCCTATCACACCCAATCATCACATGGTGTCTCAGCACGAAGAACTTTCGCAACGGTGCATGCTCAGGGAGAACACTTATACTTTGATAATTTAGTGAGGGATCATCTTATAATGATACCGTCAATCAAAGCAAGATAAGATGCATAAAAGATAAACATCACATGTAAGCAATATAAGTGATATGATATGGCCATCATCATCTTGTGCTTGCTCCATCTCTGAAGCACCGTCATGATCACCATCGTCACCGGCGTGACACCTTGATCTCCATCGTAGCATCGTTGTCGTCTCGCCAATCTTATGCTTCCACGACTATTGCTACCGCTTAGTGATAAAGTAAAGCATTATAGGGCGATTACATTGCATACAATAAAGCGACAACCATATGGCTCCTGCCAGTTGCCGATAACTCGGTTACAAAACATGATCATCTCATACAATAAAATTTAGCATCATGTCTTGACCATATCACATCACAACATGCCCTGCAAAAACTAGTTAGACGTCCTCTACTTTGTTGTTGCAAATTTTACGTGGCTGCTACGGGTTTAGCAAGAACCGTTCTTACCTACGCATCAAACCCACAGCGATAGTTTGTCAACTTGGTGTTGTCTTAAACTTCGCAAGGACCGGGCGTAGCCACACTTGGTTCAACTAAAGTTGGAGAAACTGACACCCGCCAGCCACCTGTGTGCAAAGCACGTCGGTAGAACCAGTCTCGCCTAAGCATACGCGTAATGTCGGTCCGGGCCGCTTCATCCTACAATACCGCCGAACCAAAATATGACATGCTGGTAAGCAGTATGACTTATATCACCCACAACTCACTTGTGTTCTACTCGTGCATATGACATCTACGCATAAAACCTGGCTCGGATGCCACTGTTGGTGAACGTAGTAATTTCAAAATTTTCCTACACACACGCAAGATCATGCTGATGCATAGCAGCGAGAGGGGAGAGTGTTGTCTACATACCCTCGTAGACCAAAAGCGGAAGCGTTAGCACAACACGGTTGATGTAGTCGTACGTCTTCATGATCTGACCGATCAAGTACCGAACGTACGGCACCTCCGAGTTCAGCACACGTTCAGTCCGATGACGTCCCTCGAACTCTAATCCAGCCGAGTGTTGAGGGAGAGTTTCATCAGCATGATGGCGTGGTGATGATGTTGATGTTCTACCGATGCAGGGCTTCGCCTAAGCACCGCTACAGTATTATCGAGGTGGACTATGGTGGAGGGGGGCACCACACACGGCTAAGAGATCAAGAGATCAAATGTTCTGTCTATGGGGTGCCCATGCCCCCATATATAAAGGAGCAAGGGGGGGGGTGTGGCCGGCCAGGGAGAGGGCACGCCAGGAGGAGTCATACTCCCACCGGGAGTAGGACTCCCCCTTTCCTACTTGGAATAGGATTCGGGAGAAGGAAAGCAAGAGGGGAAGAAGGAAAGAGGGGGCCGGCCCCCTTGCCCTAAACCAATTCGGTTTGGGACTTGGGGGGGCACGCCCCACACTTCCCTTGCTGCCCTCTATTTCCACTAAGGCCCATGTAGGCCCATTAAGCCCCCGGGGGGTTCCGGTAACCTCCCGGTACTCCGGAAAATTCCCAATTTCACCCAGAACACTTCCGACATCCAAATATAGGCTTCCAATATATCAATCTTTATGTCCTGACAATTTTGAGACTCCTCGTCATGTCCTTGATCACATCCAGGACTCCGAACAACCTTCGGTACATCAAAACATATAAGCTCATAATATAACTGTCATCGTAATGTTAAGCATGCGGACCCTACGGGTTCGAGAACGTTGTAGACATGACCGAGATACGTCTCCGGTCAATAACCAATAGTGGAACCTGGATGCTCATATTGGCTCCTACATATTCTACGAAGATCTTTATCAGTCAAACCGCATAACAACATACGTTGTTCCCTTTCTCATCGGTATGTTACTTGCCCGAGATTCGATCGTCGGTATCTCAATACCGAGTTCAATCTCGTTACCGGCAAGTCTCTTTACTTGTTTCCGTAATACATCATCCCGCAACTAACTCATTAGTTGCAATGCTTGCAAGGCTTAAGTGATGTGCATTACCGAGAGGGCCCAGAGATACCTCTCTGATAATCGGAGTGACAAATTCTAATGTCGAAATACGCCAACCCAACAAGTACCTTTGGAGACACCTATAGAGCACCTTTATAATCACCCAGTTACGTTGTGACGTTTGGTAGCACACAAAGTGTTCCTCCATTAAACGGGAGTTGCATAATCTCATAGTCATAGGAACATGTATAAGTAATGAAGAAAGCAATAGCAACAAACTAAACGATCAAGTGCTAAGCTAACGGAATGGGTCAAGTCAATCACATCATTCTCCTAATGGTGTGATCCCGTTAATCAAATGACATCCCATGGCAATGGTTAGGAAACTTAACCATCTTTGATCAACGAGCTAGTCAAGTAGAGGCATACTAGTGACACTCGGTTTGTCTATGTATTCACACATGTATTATGTTTCCGGTTAATACAATTCTAGCATGAAAAATAAACATTTATCATGATATAAGGAAATAAATAATAACTTTATTATTGCCTCTAGGGCATATTTCCTTCAGATAAGCTCAACGTTCATCTACAATGGGTGTAAGACAGTTTTGCACACGCAGAATACTAGGGTTAAACTTGATGAGCCTATCATATGCAGATATGGCCTCGGAACACTAAAACCAAAAGGTCGAGCGTGAATCATATAGTAGATATGATCAATATAGAGATGTTCACCATTGAAAACTACTCCATCTCACGTGATGATCAGTTATGGTTTAGTTGATATGGATCACTTGATCAGTTAGATGATTGGAGGGGTGTCTATCTAAGTGGGAGTTCTTAAGTAATATGATTAATTGAACTTAAATTTATCATGAACTTTGTACCTGATAGTATTTTGCTTGTCTATGCTATTGTAGATAGATGTCCCGTGCTGTCGTTCCATTGAATTTTAATGTGTTCCTTTAGAAAGCAAAGTTGAAAGATGATGGTAGCAATTACACGGACTGGGTCCGTAACTTGAGGATTATCCTCATTGCTGCACAGAAGAATTCGTCTTAGAAGCACCGCTAGGTGCCAGGCCTGCTGCAGATGCTGCTAATGACATTAAGAACGTCTGGCAGAGTAAAGCTAATGACTACTCGATAGTTCAGTGTGCCATGCTTTACGGCTTAGAACCATGACTTCAACGATGTTTTGAATGTCATGGAGCATATGAGATGTTCCAGGAGTTCAAGTTAATATTTCAAGCAAATGCCCGTATTGGGAGATATGAAGTCTCCAATAAGTTCTACAGCTACAAAATGGAGGAGAATAGTTCTGTCAGTGAACATATACTCAGAATGTCTGGGTATCATAACCACTTGACTCAACTGGGAGTTAATCTTCCTATTGATAGTGTCATTGATAGAGTTCTTCAATCACTGCCACCAAGCTACAAGAGCTTCATGATGAACTATAATATGTAAGGGATGGAATAGACGATTCCCGAGTTCTTCGCAATGCTAAAGGCCGCAGAGGTAGAAATCAAGAAGGAGCATCAAGTGTTGATGGTCAACAAGACCACCAGTTTCAAGAAAAAGGGTAAAGGGAAGAAGAAAGGGAACTTCAAGAAGAACGGCAAACAAGTTGCTGCTCAAGAGAAGAAACCCAAGTCTGGACCTAAGCCTGACAGTGAGTGCTTCTACTGCAAAGCGACTGGTCACTGGAAGCGGAACTGCCCCAAGTACATCTGTAGCGATGCTTAAGTCCGTCCGAATCATGTTAGCAATTGCCGCATTTTATGATTATGAAATTTGGCAAATGGATGTCAAAACTGTGTTCCTTAATGGATACCTTAAAGAAGAGTTGTATATGATGCAACCAAAAGGTTTTCTCGATCCAAAAGGTGCTAACAAAGTGTGCAAGCTCCAGCGATCCATTTATGGACGAGTGCAAGCCTCTCGGCGTTGGAATATACGCTTTGTTAGTGTGATCAAAGCATATGGTTTTGTACAGACTTTTGGAGAAGCCTGTATTTACAAGAAAGTGTGTGGGAGCTTCGTAGCATTTCTGATATTATATGTAGATGACATATTGTTGATCGGAAATGATACTAAATTTCTGAATAGCATTAAAGATTACTTGAATAAGAATTTTTCAATGAAATACCTCCGTGAAGCTGCTTATATATTGGGCATCAAGATCTATAGAGATAGATCAAGACTCTTGATTGGAATTTCACAAAGCACATACCTTGATAAAGTTCTGAAGAAGTTCAAAATGGATCAGGCAAAGATAGGGTTCTTGCCTGTATTACAAGGTATGAAGTTGAGTCAGACTCAATGCCCGAGCACTACAGAAGATAGAGGGAAAATGAAAGGTGTTCCCTATGCTTCAGCCATAGGCTTTATCATGTATGCAATGTGATATGTCTCCAACGTATCTATAATTTTTGATTATTCCATGCTATTATATTATCTATTTTGGATGTTAATGGGCTTTATTTTACACTTTTATATTATTTTTGGGACTAACCTATTAACCCAAGGCCCAGTGCAAATTGCTGTTTTTTGCCTATTTCAGTGTTTCACAGAAAAGGAATATCAAACGGAGTCCAAACGGAATGAAACCTACGGGAGTGTGATTTTTGGAACAAACGTGATCCAGAGGACTTGGAGTGGACATCAAGAAACGGATGAGGAGTGCACGAGGCAGGGGGCGCGCCTACCCCCCTAGGCGTGCTCTTCGCCCTCGTGGGCCCCTCATGGCTCAACCGACCTACTTCTTCCTCCTATATATGTTCACATACCCCGAAAACATCCAGGAGCACCACGAAACCCTATTTCCACCGCCGCAACCTTCTGTACCCAAGAGATCCCATCTTGGGGCCTTTTCCGGAGCTCCGCCGGAGGGGGCATTGATCACGGAGGGCCTCTACATCAACTCCATGGCCCCTTCAATGATGTGTGAGTATTTTACTTCAGACCTTCGGGTCCATAGTTAGTAGCTAGATGGCTTCTTATCTCTCTTTGAATCTCAATACAAAGTTCTCCTCGATCTTCTTGGAGATATATTCGATGTAACTCTTTTTGAGGTGTGTTTGTCGAGATCCGATGAATTGTGAGTTTATGATCAAGTCTATCTATGAACAATATTTGATTCTTCTCTGAAATCTTTTATGCATGATTGGTTATCTTTGCAAGTCTCTTCGAATTATCAGTTTGGTTTGGCCTATTAGATTGATCTTTCTTGCAATGGGAGAAGTGCTTAGCTTTGGGTTCAATCTTGCGGTGCTCGATCCCAGTGATAGAAAGGGAAACGATGCGTATTGTATTGTTGCCATCAAGGATAAAAAGATGGGGTTTATATCATATTTCTTGAGTTTATCCCTCTACATGATCTCATCTTACCTAAGGTGTTACTCTGTTCTTATGAACATAATACTCTGGATGCATGCTGGATAGCGGTCGATGTGTGGAGTAATAGTAGTAGATGCAGGCAGGAGTCGGTCTACTTGTCGTGGACGTGATGCTTATATACATGATCATGCCTAGATATTCTCATAATTATTCGCTTTTCTATTAATTGCTCGACAGTAATTCGTTCACCCACCGTAATACTTGTGCTATCTTGAGAGAAGCCACTAGTGAAACCTATGGCCCCCGGGTCTATTCTTCATCATATAAGTTTCCAATCCATTTTATTTTGCAATCTTTACTTTTAATCTATATCATAAAAATACCAAAATATTTATCTTATCATTATTATCTCTATCAGACCTCACTCTCATAAGTGACCGTGAAGGGATTGACAACCCCTTTATCGCGTTGGTTGCGAGGTTCTTATTTGTTTGTGTAGGTACGAGGGAATTGCGTGTGGCCTCCTACTGGATTGACACCTTGGTTCTCAAAAACTGAGGGAAATACTTACGCTACTTTGCCGCATCACCCTTTCCTCTTCAAGGGAAAACCAATGCAGTGCTCAAGAGGTAGCAAGAAGGATTTCTGGCGCCTTTGCCGGGGAGTCTACGCACAAGTCAAGACATACCAAGTACCCATCAAAAACTCTTATCCCTCGCATTACATTATTTGCCATTTGCCTCTCGTTTTCCTCTCCCCCACTTCACCCTTGTCGTTTTATTCGCTTTTTTTCCCGTATGTATCTTTCTTTGTGTTTCCATGTGCCTTCTATTTTCTTGCATCTTTGCTTGCTAAAAATCTATTGATATGGATCCACTTAAAGTGTTCTACTTGGATCATCTTTGATCCTTATGCGCTCGTGCTGAAACCCCAACTAGCCTTGTTGATGGGAAATCTTTAGACGAGCATGCTCATTTTGTGCGTCACCGTTTGTTTGAAAAAGGGAGACTCTTATGGGATCAAATAAACAAGTTGCTATGTTACGCTTGGAATCTTTGTGAAATTTGTGATCTTACTTGTTTCTCTAAGAACCCTAAAAACACCTCCCCTACCTATGTGAGTTTAATGATAATGAAATCTTATCTTCTTATGCAAAGGGTGTTTATAGTTACTACGATATCGAACAAATTGAAGAATTTGTTGCTTTTAAGGTTGCTTCTTTGATTGAAAAGTATGATATTACTCTCTACGAATCTGAAAATTTTGACATACTTAAATATTGCTATGAAAACTATGCTCATAATGTCTATGTCAAAGAATTTATTGAAAGAATGACCATTGCTTGGGAAGAAAATAATAATATGCATGAATCTATGGATAATTATGATTCTGATGATTTGATTGAAATATCCCTTGATGAATGTGATGCTTGCTATTCTTGTGGCCATGATTCCAATATTTATGAAGATGAGTTTGCTATAGTTCCTTGTGTTAAACATGAGATCGTTGCTATTGCACGCATACTTGATAGTTCCTTCGATGAAAAGCATGATTGCAATGATGTTATCATAAATTCTCTGAATGTCAATTGTGCTTATAATATGAAAACCCTAAGCTTGGGGATGTTAGTTTTGCTATGACTACTATTTTTGTTGCAATGATCATGATTGGGGTGATTCTTCTTATGATCTTGAAAATACATTTAAGCCCCATGATGAATATGAGATTGATAATAGTGTTTGCAATAGTATTGAAAGTTGGTTTGGAAGAGTGTCAACTTTAGATCCCACATATTTGGCGAATGTTCAATCTTATGAAGTTTTTGATAAAAGTGGGTTGGGAGAGGTCATGACTTTAGTTAATGTTAATCCCACTATTTCAGAAGAGTGCCAACTTTGCATGCATGTGGATCATGTTGAGAATATTTTATGTGATAGATATATTGTTCAATTTGCTTATGATCCTACATGTAATTATTATGAGAGAGGAAA
The DNA here is from genome assembly GCF_003073215.2 of Triticum urartu. Classification (NCBI taxonomy): domain Eukaryota; kingdom Viridiplantae; phylum Streptophyta; class Magnoliopsida; order Poales; family Poaceae; genus Triticum; species Triticum urartu. The sequence continues at coordinate 595,654,472 of NC_053026.1, forward strand.
ATATGGTTGTAAAAATTTTCATGCTACTAAATTACCTCTCGTTATGTTGAGATTGCTATTGTTTCTTTCCGCTTCCTTGCATATGCTAGTTTTTTCTTGCCTTGATAATTTGTTTGCCTATAAGATGCCTATGCATAGGAATTATGTTAGACTCAGATATGTTTGTCACGTATTTTATGATGCTCTCTTTGTGCTTCAATTCTTGTCTTTCATGTGAGCATCGTTGAAATCTTTTGCCTAGCTAAAAGACTTTAAAGAAAAGCACTTGTTGGGAGACAACCCAATATTTTTCCTTGCTGTTATTCAATAAATAATTCATCTAGCCTCTGTTTAGATGTGGTTTTATGCTTTTGATTAGTGTTTGTGCCAAGTAGAACCTTTGGGAAGACTTGGGGAAAGTCTTTGTGTTCTTGCTGTAAAAAACAGAAACTTTAGCGCTCACGAGAATTGCTGCCATTTTTTATTGGAGAGTTATATTTAGTTAATTATTTTTTAAGATGATTAATAGATAAATTCCTAACTTCTAGAAATTTATTTTAGAATTTTTGGGGTTCCAGAAGTATTCGAAACCTACAGATTACTACAGACTGTTCTGTTTTTGACAGATTCTGCTTTTCGTGTGTTGTTTGCTTATTTTGATGAATCTATGGCTAGCAATAGAGTTTTTAAACCATAGAAAAGTTGGAATACAGTAGGTTTAACACCAACATAAATAAATAATGATTTCATTACAGTACCTTTAAGTGGTGGTTTGTTTTCTTTTACTAACGGAGCTCACGAGATTCTCTTTTAAGTTTTGTATTGTGAAGTTTTCAAGTTTTGGGTAAAGATTTGATGGATTATGGAACAAGGAGTGGAAAGAGCCTAAGCTTGGGGATGCCCAAGGCACCCCAAGGTAAAATCCAAGGACAACCAAAAGCCTAAGCTTGGGGATGCCCCGGAAGGCATCCCCTCTTTCGTCTTCGTCCATCGGTAACTTTACTTGGAGATATATTTTTATTCGCCACATGATATGTGTTTTGCTTGGAGCATCTTGTATGATTTGAGTCTTTGCTTTTTAGTTTACCACAATCATCCTTGCTGTACACACCTTTTGGGATAGACACACATGAATTGGAATTTGTTAGAATACTCTATGTGCTTCACTTATATCTTTTGAGTTGGATAATTTTTGCTCTAGTGCTTCACTTATATCTTTTAGAGCACGGCGGTGGTTCTATTTTATAGAAATAATTGATCTCTCATGCTTCACTTATATCATTTTGAGAGTCATTTCGAACAGCATGGTAATTCACTTTGGTTAGAAATTTTAAATGCTAAGAGAAGTTGGATGCTTGATAGATTGTTTTGAGATATAAAGGTGGTAATATTAGAGGTGTGCTAGTTGAGTAATTGTGAAATTGATGAACACTTGTGTTGAAGTTGGCAATTCATGTAGCATGCACGTATGGTAAACGTTGCGTGAAAAATTTGAAGCATGGGGTGTTCTTTGATTGCTTTCCTTATGAGTGGCGGTCGGGGACGAGCGATGGTCTTTTCCTACCAATCTATCCCCCTAGGAGCATGTGCGTAGTGCTTGGTTTTGATGACTTGTAGATTTTTGCAATAAGTATGTGAGTTCATTATGACTATTGTTGAGTCCATGGATTATACGCACTCTCACCCTTCCATGATTGCTAGACTCTTCGGTACCGTGCATTGCCCTTTCTCACCTTGAGAGTTGCTGCAAACTTCGCCGGTGCATCCAAACCCCGTGATATGATACGCTCTATCACACATAAGCCTCCTTAAATCTTCCTCAAAACAGCCACCATACCTACCTATTATGGCATTTCCATAGCCATTCCGAGATATATTGCCATGCAATTTTCCACCGTTCCATTTATTATGACGCGCATCATCATTGTCATATTGCTTTGCATGATCATGTAGTTGACATCGTATTTGTGGCAAAGCCACCATGCTCAAATTTTTCATACATGTCACTCTTGATTCATCGCAATCCCGGTACACCGCCGGAGGCATTCACATAGAGTCATATTTTGTTCTAAGTATCGAGTTTTAATTCTTGAGTTGTAAGTAAATAAAAGTGTGATGATCATCATTAGAGCATTGTCCCATGTGAGGAAAGGATGATGGAGACTATGATTCCCCCACAAGTCGGGATGAGACTCCGGACGAAAAAAAAGAGGCCATAAAAAAGAGAAATAAGGCCCAAACAAAAACAAAAAGAGAGAGATAAAAAGAGAGAAGGGACAATGTTACTATCCTTTTCCCACACTTGTGCTTCAAAGTAGCACCATGATCTTGATGATAGAGAGTCTCTTATTTTTTCACTTTCATATACTAGTCGGATTTTTTAATTATAGAACTTGGCTTGTATATTCCACTGATGGGCTTCCTCAAATGCCCTAGGTCTTTGTGAGCAAGCAAGTTGGATGCACACCCACTTAGTTTCTTTGATGAGCTTGCATATATTTATAGCTCTAGTGCATCCGTTGCATGGAAATCCCTACACCTTGCATTGACATCAATCGGTGGGCATCTCCATAGCCCATTGATTAGCCGCGTCAATGCGAGACTTTCTCCCTTTTGTCTTCTCACACAACCTCAATCATCATATTCTATTCCACCCATAGTGCTATGTCCATGGCCCGCGCTCATATATTGCGTAAAAGTTAAAAGATTTTGAAAAGGCTAAGTATGAAACAATTGCTTGGCTTGTCATCGGGGTTGTGCATGATGGGAGCATTTTGTGTGACGAAAATGAAGCATGGCCAAACTATATGATTTTGTAGGGATAAGTTTTCTTTGGCTATGGTATCTTGATAAGACATAATTGCTTGATTAGCATACTTGGAGTATTACTATTTTAATGTCAACAATAAACTTTTATCTTGAATCTTTCGGATCTGAACATTCATGCCACAATAGATAAAAATACATTGAAGAACATTCTAGAAAGCATTCCATAACAAAAATTCTGTTTTTATCATTAACCTACTTGAGGATGAGCAGGAATTAAGCTTGGGGATGCTTGATATATATGTCTCCAACGTATCTATAATTTTTTATTGTTCCATGCTATTATATTATCTGTTTTGGATGTTAATGGGCTTTATTTTACACTTTTATATTATTTTTGGGACTAACCTATTAACCCAAGGCCCAGTGCAAATTGCTGTTTTTTTGCATATTCTAGTGTTTCGCAGAAAAGGAATATCAAACGGAGTCCAAACAGAATGAAACCTCCGGGAGCGTGATTTTTGGAACAAACATGGTCCAGAGGACTTGGAGTGGACGTCAAGAAACGGACAAGGAGTCCATGAGGCAGGGGGCGCGCCTACCCCCTGGGTGCGCCCTCCCCCCTCGTGGGCCCCTCGTGGCTCAACCGACCTACTTCTTCCTCCTATATATGTTCACATACCCCGAAAACATCCAGGAGCACCACGAAACCCTACTTCCACCGCCGCAACCTTCTGTATCCAAGAGATCCCATCTTGGGGCCTTTTCCGGAGCTCCGCCGGAGGGGGCATTGTTCACGGAGGGCCTCTACATCAACTCCATGGCCCCTCCGATGATGTGTGAGTAGTTTACTTCAGACCTTCGGGTCCATAGTTAGTAGCTAGATGGCTTCTTCTCTCTCTTTGAATCTCAATACAAAGTTCTCCTCGATCTTCTTGGAGATCTATTCGATGTAAATCTTTCTGCGTTGTGTTTGTCGAGATCCGATGAATTGTGGGTTTATGATCAAGTCTATCTATGAACAATATTTGATTCTTCTCTGAAATCTTCTATGCATGATTGATTATCTTTGCAAGTCACTTCGAATTATCAGTTTGGTTTGGCCTATTAGATTGATCTTTCTTGCAATGGGAGAAGTGCTTAGCTTTGGGTTCAATCTTGCGGTGCTCGATCCCAGTGACAGAAAGGGAAATGACACATATTGTATTATTCCCATCAAGGATAAAAAGATGGGGTTTATATCATATTGCTTGATTTTATCCCTCTACATCATGTCATCTTACCTAAGGCGTTACTCTGTTCTTATGAACTTAATACTCTAGATGCATGTTGGATAGCGCTCAATGTGTGGAGTAATAGTAGTAGATGCAGGCAGGAGTCGGTCTACTTGTCGCGGACGTGATGCCTATATACATGATCATGCCTAGATATTCTCATAATTATTTGCTTTTCTATCAATTGCTCGACAGTAATTCGTTCACCAACCGTAATACTTATACTATCTTCAGAGAAGCCACTAGTGAAACCTATGGCCCCTGGGTCTATTCTTCATCATATAAGTTTCCAATATATTTTATTTTGCAATCTTTACTTTCAATCTATATCATAAAAATACCAAAAATATTTATCTTATCATTATTATATCTATCAGATCTCACTCTCGTAAGTGACAATGAAGGGATTGACAACCCATTTATCACGTTGGTTGCTAGGTTCTTATTTGTTTGTGTAGGTAAGAGGGACTTGCGTGTGGCCTCCTACTGGATTGATACCTTGGTTCTCAAAAACTGAGGGAAATACTTACGCAACTTTGCTGCATCACCCTTTCCTCCTCAAGGGAAAATCAACGCAGTGCTCAAGAGGTAGCACAATGTTATGTACCAGACCTGATGTGTGCCTTGCTATAAATTTAGCAGGGAGGTACCAAAGTAATCCAGGAGTGGATCACTGAATAGCGGTCAAGAACATCCAGAAATACCTGAAAAGGACTAAGGATATGTTTCTTGTATATGGAGGTGAAAAAGAGCTCGTCGTAAACGGTTACGTCGATGCAAGCTTTGACACTGATCCGGATGACTCTAAGTCACAAACCGGAGACGTGTTTTTATAAAATGGTGGAGCTGTCAGTTGGTGCAGTTCCAAGTAGAGCGTCATGGCGGGATCTATGTGCGAAGCGGAATACATAGCTGCTTCGGAAGTAGCAAATGAAGGAGTTCATATTCGATATAGGTGTCATACCTAGTGCATCGGGTCCAATGAAAATCTTTTGTGACAATACTGGTGCAATTGCCTTAGCAAAGGAATCCAGATTTCACAAGAGAACCAAGCACATCAAGAGATGCTTCAATTCCATCCGCGATCAAGTCAAGGAGGGAGACATAGAGATTTTCAAGATACATACGGATCTGAATGTTGCAGACCCGTATACTAAGCCTCTCTCACGAGCAAAACATGATCAGCACCAAGACTCAATGGGTGTTAGAATCATTACAATGTAATCTAGATTATTGACTCTAGTGCAAGTGGGAGACTGAAGGAACTATGCCCTAGAGGCAATAATAAAGTTGTTATTTATATTTCCTTATATCATGATAAATGTTTTTTATTCATGCTAGAATTGTATTAACTGGAAACTTAGTATATGTGTGAATACATAGACAAACAGAGTGTCACTAGTTTGCCTCAACTTGGCTAGCTCGTTGAATCAATGATGGTTATGTTTCCTAACCATAGACATGAGTTGTCATTTGATTAATGGGATCACATCATTAGAGAATGATGTGATTGACTTGACCCATACGTTAGCTTAGCACGATGATCGTTTAGTTTGTTGCTATTGCTTTCTCCATAACAATACATGTTCCTATGACTATGAGATCATGCAACTCCCGAATACCGAAGGAACACTTTGTGTGCTACCAAACGTCACAACATAACTGGGTGATTATAAAGGTGCTCTACAGGTGTCTCCTATGGTGTTTGTTGAGTTGGCATGGATCAAGATTAGGATTTGTCACCCCGATTGTCGGAGAGGTATCTCTGGGCCCTCTCGGTAATGTACATCACCATAAGCCTTGCGAGCAATGTAGCTAATGAGTTAGTTACCGGATGTAACATTACGAAACGAGTAAAGAGACTTGCCGGTAAGATTGAACTTGGTATTGGGATACCGACGATCGAATCTCGGGCAAGTAACATACCGATTACAAAGGGAACAATGTATATCATTATGCGGTTTGACTGATAAAGATCTTCATAGAATATATAGGAACCAATATGAGCATCTTGGTTCCGCTATTGGTTATTGACCGGAGAAATGTTTCCGTCATGTCTACATAGTTCTCGAACTCGTAGGGTCCGGACGCTTAAGGTTTGGTGACGATCGGTAAGAGTTTATGTGTTTTGATGTACTGAAGGTAGTTCGGAGTCCCAGATTTGATCACGAACATGACGAGGAGTCTCCAAATGGTCGAGACGTAAAGATCGATATATTGGAAGCCAATGTTTGGACATCGGAATGGTTCCGGGTGAAATCGGGAGTATACTGGAGTACCGGGAGGTTACCGGAACCCCTCGGGAGGTATATGGGCCTTATTGGGCATTACTGGAAGAGAGGGGAAGCAAAGGAGGGGGGCCCAAGACGAATCCGAATTAGGAAGGGGGCTGGCCCCCCTTTCCTTCCTTCTTCCTTCTCCTCTCTTCTCTCCTAAAACCAACAAAGGGAAGGGGAATACTACTCCTGGTGGGAGTAGGACTCCTTGGGGCGCGCCTAGAGAGGCTGACCCCCTCCCCCTCCTCCACTCCTTTATATACGGGGGAGGGGGGCACCCCATAGATACACAAGTTGAGCATTGATCTTCAGCCGTGTGCGGTGCCCCCTTCCACCATAATCCACCTCGGTAATATTGTAGCGGTGCTTAGGCGAAGCCCTGTTCCGGTAGCAACATCATCACCATCATCACGACGTCGTGCTGACGAAGCTCTACTGGATCGTGAGTTCGCAGGATGTCACCGAGCCGAACGTGTGCAGATCGCGGAGGTGTCGTACCTTTGGTGCTAGATCGGTGTCGGGGGTTTGGTGCGGCATATGCCAACAGATGGCTTATCATGGTGGGGGCGAGTAGAACGTCGCTGGTGCCTGGAAACGGGATGAGGCGAAGACATGCACGCCGGCAAATCATACCCAACTTCGGAGCTCTCCGGGGAGATAATACCCCTACTGCTGCTCTGCGGGGTCTCCGCATGATCACTATGGTCAACTGTTTACACGGTTGCTCCTTGAGCTATGTCTGGTGGTAGGAGAGGGCAAGGCTAGCTCTCTCCTTCTATCTGGTATGGAATAGAACTACTGGGATCCAACCCTTTGCATGGGTGCCCTGGGGGGTTTATATAGGCCTACCTCCCAGGGGTACAATGGTAATTCGACTGGGCGCAGGCCCAACCGTCAGTGCCTCCGACCTCCGACTTCTTCGCCGACTGCTGGGGCCCGCCGACTAGTGGGCCCCGCCGACTGGTCTGGTACGGAGCCGACAAGCCGCGTCCGCTGCGGGCGGGTCTTGCCGACTGCTGATTACTGTAGCCGTGCTCCTGATGACGCAAGCTTGGTCATGGGGTCGTGGCAACAGCCCCGCTGGCTGGCGGGCGATCACTATGGCCACTCCCCATCTCTTCTTGATTAATGGCGCGTGGGCCCCGGGGGAGGGCTCGGCCGACTCCCCCAGGCCGACTCCCGACGGGTCCGACTGGCGTTTCTCCCGCCATCTCCCGAGGTCTTGCTGACTGGTGGGCCCCGCTGCCTCCAGGCCGTACAGACAAGCCGTCATGGGCGCAGGACCCGGTACAGTGGTGCTGATGTCAGGGCCGGCCGGGCAGTAGTGCCACGCCACAGGGAGATCTTCCCAAGTACGGTGTGTTGTAGCCATGCCTGCCCTTGGTAAGGGGCGGGGAGTGGGCTTCATTGTAGCCACGCCCCTGCCCCGTCCCCTTCGATGAGGTCACGGTTTGTTGGAGTCGCCGGCCGACTCCCCAAAGCCGGCTTCTCTGGAAGTCGCGCCTAGGACTCGGCCGTGAGCGGGCAGTCGGCCACCTTGCCATAGACTCCCCAGGAGGCGGCTCTTCGCCCTGTGGTCTTGAGGGGCGCAGCCTGCCCCGATGTCTTGAAAGGTTATGGGGCTCGGGTTGGCCTACCCGTGGCACATTACTCCGATAGTAGTCCCCGAAGCTGGTGAGGCGCCACGGACGATCGGCCGAGAAGCCTCAGCAGTTTCTCCTTCCGGGTGCTCAACACATGGTCTTGATTAACTTCTGCCGGGCTGATTAGAAGGAGTCGGACTCGCCCAACTCGGACTCACTCAATTCCGACTTGCTTAGTAGTTCGAACGTCGCGGCAGGATTTCAAGTGGCGTGCTAGCTAAGCTTCCAGGCCGCCGCCCGTTCTTGGCCTGTCACGCGAGGGCACGTGGCCAGGCCGTCCTGCCAGCCCACGCACGCGACGGGACATGCCCGTAGGCAGGGCCCGCCACTACCGTGCCTCAGCGCCCGAGCGGATCCGCTGCGGCCCCGGTGGACGGTTGGGATTCCCATGAAGTTACTGCGCGCAGTAACTTTACGCGGATCGTGGGGGTCGTGGGGTTGCGGGCGCAGTAAATCCCCACGTCCGCCCCCTCGGCTTCGCAGCCCACGGGGCTATAAGTAGGGGGAAGAGGGGGCACGCGCGCCCCTCCTTCCCACTACCCCTTGCTTTCTTCCTCCTCTCTCTCCTGCTTCCTCTTCTCTTCTTCGCTCCGCTGCACGCCCAGGCTCCGGCGAACGCTGTGGTGACAGCTCGCGATGAGTTCTTCCTCCGCTGCCGCACCTCCCCCAGTGCGCTCCGGCACCTGGGACGGCTCCGAAGTCCACGAAGACCATATCGAGTTCCTTCGGCGGACCCGTCGGCTTCCCGGTGAAGATCGTGTGTAGGTGCATCTTGCATTGGCGGGGGAGATTTCCACCGCCCCGCAGGAGGGTGAGCGGGTCATCTTCCGCTCGCACTGCCTGCGCAGGCTGGGACTGCCGGCGAGCAGCTTTTTCCGGTCGTTCATGGAGTTCTACGGCCTCCAGCCGCACCACCTCACCCCCAACACAGTGGTGCTGCTGTCCGCCTTTGTGGCTCTGTGCGAAGGCTTCCTCGGAGTCCTCCCCACCCTCGAGCTCTGGGGGGAGTTCTTCTTCTCCAAGCTCGGCACCCAGGCCACGGGCGTGCCGGCTCAGTGCGGCGCCTTCATCGCCGTGCGAAGGACAGGAGCCGACAGCCACTTCCCCTCCATCTCGCTGTTGAAGTTGGTGAAGATGTGGCAGAGGTCCTACTTCTACGTCAGGAATGTCACCACGAGGGGCGACTGGGTCAATCTGCCGGCTTTCGAAGCCGGCCCGCCGGCTGGCAGACTGCCCAACTAGTTGTATCGGGCCAGGTCGCTGACGCCTGCGGGAGCCGGCGCCATCACGCGACTCCGAGTGCTGACGTAGTCGGAGGGTCTGACTGGTTCGGACCTGCTGGCCGCCTTCGTCTCGCGCCGAGTTCTCCCACTCCAAGGCCGCCCTCACATGATATGCCAGATGAGTGGGGGCCGCGACTTGAGTCGGATGTGCACCAAGGACATGCCTCACAAAGAGGTGGCCCATATGGTGAACTACCTCTCGGAAAGCAGGCTCCCGGAGGACTGGCGATTCGGCAAGGAGCCATACTCCCGCGCCAACCCCCTGCCCGTGGTGAGTCGCCTTTCTTTTCTTTCTTTGGATTGTCTTCTTCTTGCCGAGTTTTGTTTTGATCAGTCGGCTTGGGTTAGAATCCCCTTCTTCACCCACCAGCCGACGCCTCGGGGCCGGCCCGTGAGTTCGTCGCCGACCTGGCAGAGAGTAACATCGACGACCCCGATCTGGGGGCGGCGGCTCTGGAAGACGACGCCGAGGGAGGAGGAGGGACGACAGGTGACTTCAGGCCCTCGGCTACCTTCGCCGACTGTCCTGAAGACAACGCCGAGGGAGGAGTCGCCCCTCGCAATCGGCTAGGAGCCAGCCAGCCGGGCGCAGGCTCTTCTGCCGCGTCGGGCGCTCCAGGCGGCGGGAAGAAGCGCCGGGCTGTGCCGACTTTGTTCGGTAGCCGGCCGAAGAAGCCCAAGGGCTCGGCTGCGGCGACCCGGCGGGACGAGGCAGCCGCGAAGGCCATCCGCTTCCGTAAGGAAGTGAAGAAGCCGCTGTTAGTCTCTGCGTAAGTATTCTGTCTTCAAAGTTTATTCTTTCTTCGTGTTTTGTCTGACTCTTTGCTCGCCCCTCTTTCTTTAGGGCTCCCCTCTCTCTTGAGCGGGTCGCCGCCGCCTCCATCATGGGGTCAGCGGAGACGCCCACCACCACTCGGCGGATAGACCCCGCTGCCGACCTCCGGGAGGCGACGGAGCGGAATGCGCAGGAGAAGCGCAATGAAGAAGAAGCCCTCCGCCTGGAGAAGGTGGAGGCCGACAGGGCGGAGGCCTCCGCTAAGAAAAAACTAGCGGAGGCCGAAGCCGCCACCACGGTGAAGCAGCAGGCTGAGGAAGCCGCACGCCGCCAGTCGACCTTGCTTGTTACCCCGCTGAACTCTGCGCTGCCGCCCCCGGAGTTCACGTGGCAGACTGGAGAAGCCGGCCGGGAGAACCTCGTCGAGGAGAGGGAAGGCGGCGAGCCCTCTACTGCGGGCGCGAACGTTCCGCCACCGCCTCCACCGTCGTCTGAAGGTGTGCAAGGCCAGCAGCCAGCGGAACCTCCGGTGCCACCGACCGAAGACGAGGCCGTGGCGAGGCTACTGCTCCAGGTTGGCTCGCCAGCGCGCCGTCGTCTGGAGAAGGCGACTTCGGCACCCCGCCCCCTGGAAGCCGGCACCGCCAGCTCGGCGGCTCCAGACGCCGAAGCGACGAGCGCCGCACCTGTTGGGTGGGTGCGAGGAGGCGGCACAGGGCCGCTGAACCGGGCGCTCTTGGACGTCCAGGCGAAGCTCCGCGCTGAGGGCGATGCCCTCCAGAGTTGCACAAAGGCGTTCCTAGCGTCGCGGGCAGCCGTCCGGGTATGTTTTTCTTTGGGCCTTTGTTTTTCTTGTTCCTCTCTGTGGGGTCGTGCCAGCGCACCTACTGGGTGTAGTCCCCGCGTTTCGGGCCGGCTACTGAGCAGGCGGCCCGGAACTCCAATTGATGAACTTCTGGGTACTAACTTTGTCTGAAATGCTTGTTGCAGGATTACCACAACCTTCGCGTCACTGCCTTCAACTGTAATGTTGAAGAGCTGGGCAAGCGGACCGCCGACTTGGCAGAGAGCCGGAGTAAGTCCTTCCCTCTTTTTTCGTCTCTACGGGGGCGTGCTAGCGCACCCGCGGGCTGTAGTCCCCGAGATTCGGGCCGACTGGTGAGCAGTCGGGCCGGATCTCCCCGGCGACCTACTTTATTGATGACTGTTGTCTTTCTTCCTTTCCTTCAGGAGCCAACGCTGCTCTTCAACAGCAGCTGAGCGAAGCCAACTCCGCCCTGCTCGCCAAAGGGGAGGAGTGCAGCAGGCTCGCCACAGAGCACGATCTGCTGGCCACTCAGTTGGCAGAGCAGAAGGAGCTGCTTGCGAAGTCACAGAGGGAGGCGGAGGAGATGGAAACCGCCCTCTTGGCCGAGTTCGCGAGCAAGTGCTCCTCCTGGTCTGACAAGGAGGCGCTGCTGTCCTCCGGCTTCCACGAGATTGAAGACATCATTGATGGTGAGTCTCTTTATTTTCTTTCTTCGAGCTGCCGACTTAGATCGTGCCGACTCTTGGTTTTTGACTTGCTTTTTCGTTTCTTCGTGTCTTTTGCAGACTTCTTCCTTGGGCAGTCGCTGGCCGCTATCCAAGCCATCGAGGCCGATCGTGAAAGTCGGAGGGCGGAGGGTGCGGAGATCGCCGCCGATGCCCCCCGAACTCTTGATGAGCACATCTTGAGCATCGAGGCTCGCCTCCGGCCGGCTCACCGGATGCTGCGCCGGCTTCAGCGCGTCGGTGCCCAGGCCATTTCCGCCCTTTGCCCGGATATGCAGGCTCTACGCACCCCCAGCCTGACGGCCAACTGGTTGGAGGTCGCGGCTGGTCGCCTCGATGCCTGGAAGGGCTCTTCGGCCCGGGCTGGAGCGCGCCGGGCCTTGGAGTTCGTCAAGGCATGGTACCCGGGGCTGGATCTAGACCGGTTGGCCACACTTCGGTCCAAGGCCTAGCCGGAGCTGGCGGCTGCGGAAGACGCCCTCATCAAGCGTGCTGCGGCGATAGCCGAGTACACCGACACGAGCATCTTCGTCCCCGAGCGGTCTGAAGACGCCGAGGAGGTACCGCCGGAGTGGTTTGGGATGAACCCAGACTACGGCGAAGACTCAGCGGAGGTGATTGGCTCCAGCATCGAGGAGGAGGGCGAGGCGGAGGATGAGGGCGAGGCGGAGGCACCAGAAGACGGAGCAGACGGCCAGCCTCAGCCCGACCGCGCCTCCAGCAACGAGCCGCGTGCGACCGACCCGACTGCTGCCGGAGGCGATCAAGCCAAGACTAGCCGGCCGACCGCCCCGACGCCTGACGCTGGCGCCTCCTCCGACCCCCCGAATCCGTTTGCCGCCTCCTAAGCTGCCGCTGTGTCTTTTGTTTTATCTACTTCAGTAATCTTTTGAAGAACTTGTTAATTCGCACAATTCCACCCGCAGGGTGTATTTTGAACCTCTACTCGACAATTCGGCCAAGGGCCTATGTTATATATATATACATATATCTATCTTTTCTTGCTCATTGTTCTTTTGGCTATTTTCCTTTGCCGATTTCTCTTAGTTGCCTGCCTTGCCAATCGGACAGCCGCTCTGCGGACTGTTGCTGGATCAAGTGCTAGGCTACTTTGGGAAAGCAAGTACTTAGCCGATTTCAAGATTGTTTGAGCAAGTTGGATACAAAACGACAATCTGACTGTCTGAGAGTCGGTTTGCAAGAAAGGCTGGAAGCCGTCTTGAGCTATGTTTTACGCTTTGAGTCCTTAGCCATTTTTCGTGCGGGCACCCATTCTACCTTACCTCTGCCCACCGTACAATCGCTCTGCGAGCTGCGGCTTCTGACAGAAGACAGCTTAGGTGTTACACACTACTTGTCCGGCTGCAGGAAGCATTTCATAGTGCAAGGCGGCAAGTTCCCGGGCCGACTTGTCGAGCCCGGTGCCAAGTGGCATGACAAAGAGTAACATACTTGTAGGCATAATTTTTATCATACAGACAAAAAGAGGGCAGTCCCCGAGCTCGTCTCGGGGGGGCCGAAGTCTTGGTACTTTAATACAAAAGGTAGCGTGGTACATACTGCATCAACTGTAAAATCTTCGGAGAAGATTTGCATTCTATGGCCGCTCTGTCTCCTTGCCGGAGTCGTCCCTCTTGCGTGCTCGGGGCTTCTGAGCATCGATCAGGTAGTAGGAATCGTTGCCTAGTACTTTGCTGATGATGAAAGGGCCTTCCCAAGGCGGCGACAGCTTGTGCTGGCCGGCTGTTCGCTGGATCAGCCGGAGCACAAGGTCGCCTTCTTGAAAAGATCTTGGCCTGACCTTCCTGTTGTGGTATCGGCGCAGGCTCTGCTGGTAGATGCTGGACCGGCTGAGTGCCAACTGCCGGCCCTCTTCCAGCAAATCGACGCCGTCTTGTCGTGCTTCTTCTGCTTCCTCCTTGGTGTACATGGTGACTCGTGGGGAGTCGAACTCTATGTCTGTTGGGATGACGGCTTCGGCACCGTAGATGAGGAAGAAGGGCGTGAAGCCGGTTGACTTGTTTGGAGTCGTGCGCAGACTCCAGAGGACGGCTGGCAGCTCATCGAATCAGCAGCCAGCCGAGCGCTCAAGAGGCTCGATCAACCGAGGCTTGATGCCGAACAGGATGAGGCCGTTTGCTCGCTCCACTTGGCCGTTTGACTGCGGGTGGGCGACGGACGCTAGGTCCAGTCGGATGCCCTGTGTTGCGCAGAAATAGGCCAAGGCGCCTTTGGCAAAATTTGTGCCATTGTCGGTGATGATGCTGTGTGGTATGCCGTACCGAATTGTGATATCGGTGATGATGGTCACGGCAGTCGGACCGTTCAGTTTCTTAATTGGCTTCACTTCCACCCACTTGGTGAACTTGTCCACTGCGACAAGTAGGTGAGTTAGACCACCTCATGCTGTCTTGAATGGTCCCACCATGTCTAGACCCCAAACTGCGAAAGGCCAAGCAATGGGGATGGTCTTGAGCGCGGAAGCCGGCTGGTGCGGCTTGGAGCTGAACTTCTGGCACCCTTTGCATTTTTGGACCAACTCCTTGGCCTCTTCCAAGGCAGTCGGCCAAAAGAAACCGTGCCGAAAACCTTTGGCGACGAGTGCTCTTGAAGACGCATGGTGGCCGCATTCGCCTTGATGGATGTCTTTGAGGATCGCCTGGCCTTGCTCTGGCTCTACGCAGTGCTGGTAGACACTAGTGACGCTGCGCCTGACCAGCTCTCTGTTGATTATGGTATAGGCTGCCGCCCGGCGTTGTACTTGCCGAGCTGAGGTCTGATCAGTTGGTAGCTCTTTGTTCACCAGGAATTTGAGGATGGGCTAGGCCCATGAGGGTGCTGCTATTTCTTCGACTACCAGAACTGCGACTTGGACGAGGGCGGCTGGGCTGGGAGGCGGCGGGCTGGAGTCAACAGCCGCTTGCTGGGATGATGAAGTCCCCAGGCCGACTGGTGCGGTCCTTGGGCCGAGTTCTGGAATCTTCGAGTCCGTCACCATAGTCCCCGGGCCGGGCTCGATTGTGGCAGCTTTGGAGTCGCCCGCCAAAGTCCCCGTTCCGACTGCCGGAGCTCTGGAGTCGGATTCGCCGTCTTCGGGAGGAGCCGTCACAAAAATGGAGTCTGATTCTGGTGAAGGCTTGACAGACGGCTTGAGGAGGCGTTGAAGGGCGACGCCAGATGGTATTGCCTGGCGGGTAGAGCCGATTCGTGCCAAGGCGTCTGCTTGGTCGTTGTCGTTTCTTGGCACATGGAGGAACTCGTACCCTTCGAAATACCCGCTGAGTTGCTGCACGAGGAAATGGTAGCTCGCCATGTTTGCGTCTTTCGCGTCCCAGTCGCCAGATGACTGCTGGACCACTAAGTCCGAGTCGCCATAACACAAGATCCGGCGGATGCCAAGTTCTTTGGCAAGCTGGAGCCCTTGAATGAGCGCCTCGTACTCGGCCACGTTGTTGGAGGCGGCAAAATGGATTTGCAGTGCATATTTGAGCTTGTCGCCTTTGGGAGAGGTGAGGACGACGCCGGCTCCCAAGCCGGTGCGCATCTTGGAGCCGTCGAAGTGCATCCGCCAATGGGTGGAGTCAGGCGCTGGAGGCAGGTACTGGGTCTCGGCCCAGTCGACGAGGAAGTCGGCCAGTGCTTGTGATTTGATAGCGGTGCGGGGCTGGTAGTAGATCGTGTAAGGAGCCAGCTCTATGGCCCACTTGGCCACTCGACCAGAGGCATCTTGGCTACCGATGATCTCGGCAAGTGGAGCCGTGCAGACCACTGTGATTGGATGCTCTTGAATGTAAGGCTTCAATTTCTTGGCAGCAAAGTGCACGCCATAGCACATCTTCTGGTAGTGAGGGTAGTTCTGCTTGGAGGTCGACAGTACCTCGCTCAGGTAATATACTGGTCTCTGGACAGGTAGCGCCTTGCCTTCCTCCTTGCGCTCTACTACAATGACTGTGCTGACTACTCGGCTGGTGGCGGCGATGTACAGGAGCATAGGTTCCTTGGGAGTCAGAGCCGCCAGGATGGGTGGAGTAGTCAGCATCTTCTTCAACTGGTGGAAAGCTTCATCCGCCTTATGGTTCCACTCAAAAAAAGTGGTCTTCTTCATGAGTTGGTATAAGGGGAGAGCTTTCTCGCCCAGCCAACTGATGAATCGGCTGATGGACGCCAAGCAGCCGGTGAACTTCTGCACATCCAGCAGTCGGCTAGGTACCTCCATTCTCTCAATGGCCTTGATTTTTACTAGGTTTCATTCTATGCCGCGTTCAGAGACCAGGAAATCTAGCAGCTGGCCGGCTGGTACTCCGAAGACACACTTCTCGGGGTTGAGATTGATCTGGAACCGGCGCAGGTTCTCAAAGGTCTCCTCGAGGTCTTCCAGAAGTGTTCCTCGCTTTTCCGCCTTCACCACCACGTCGTCCATGTAAACGTGGGCGTTCCTGCCGAGCTGCTTGAGAGGCACTTCTGCATGCAACGCTGAGAGGTGGCACCGGCATTCCTTAAGCCGAACGTCATGGTGAGGTAGCAGAATGCTCCAAACGGCATGATGAAGGCGGTCTTCAATCTGTCAGCCGGATTCAGCTTGATCTGGTGATATCCTGAGTATGCATCCAAGAAGCTCAACAACTCGCATCCGGCTGTGGAGTCTATCACCTGGTCAATTCTTGGCAGAGCAAATGGGTCCTTGGGGCAGGCCTTGTTGAGGCTCGTGTAGTCAATACACATTCGCCATTGCTTGTTCTTCTTTAGCACCAGGACCGGATTTGCCAGCCACTCCGGGAAGAAAACTTCCATAATGAAGCCGGCTGCTAGGACTCGGGCTATCTCTTCTCCGACAACTCTTCTCTTCTCTTCTGATAAGCGGCGCAGGGGCTGCCTGACCGGCTTTGCATCAGATCGGACGTGTAACTTGTGCTCGGCGAAATCCGTCGGTACACCTGGCATGTCCTTGGGAGACCATGCGAAGATGTCCCGATTCTCACGGAGGAAATCAACGAGCTCGCCTTCCTATTTGCTGTCGAGGTTTGCACCTACGACGGCGTACCTCTCTGGGCGCTCCGGATCCAAGGGTATCCTCTTTGTCTCTTTGGCCGGCTTGAACGAACCTTCGGCTTCCGACTCCTTCGGGTCGGGCGATATCTCCGGCTGCTTGCCGGCCATCGCCACAACTCGCTCAAGGAGTCACTTCTCGGCTGCAATCACCAGGGACTCGGCCAGCCGACTGCTCTCGGCCGTGCAAGCGGACGACTTCCGGTAGTCGCCGGCTACACTCAGAATTCCCCTGGAACTGGGCATCTTCATCTTGAGGTAGGCGTAGTGGGGGACCGCCATGAACTTGGCCAAGGCGGGCCGGCCAAGTAGCGCATGGTATGGGCTTTCAAGGTCCACTACCTCAAACCAAACAAACTCTCTTCGGAAGTGATCTTTGTCCCCAAAGAGGACATCAATCAGGATCTTGCCGATTGGTGAGCAGGAAAGGCCAGGAACAATGCCGTGGAACACAGTCCGGCTGTTCTGAAGCTGTCTCTGCTTGATTCCTAACTTCTCCATGGTGTCCTTGTAGAGGACATTGATGCTGCTGCCCCCATCTATCAGAACTTGTGAGAAACGCGCGGCCCGTTTGTCTGTGGCAAAGGTGGCGTCCAGGACCAAGGCGTAGGAGCCCGGACTCGGCATCACTTATGGGTGGTCAGCCCTGCTCCAGCTGATGGGCCTCTCAGACCAGTGCATGAACTCTGGCGTCTGTGAGGCTACTGCGTTCACCTCTTGTTGCTGCAGCCGCCTGCTGCGTCGATCATCAGCCACACTGTTGAACACCACGTAGGCTCCATGCTCTTCAGGGTATTCGTCTTGTACCACGCTGACTGGCCTGACTGCCGGCTGCTGGGGCGGAGGCAGAGGCGACTGCCCAGCAGGCAGGGGTGGCAGGAGGCCGTCTCCCTTGGCGATCCTGGTGAGCCAGTGGCACTTCCGGGTGGTGTGATTCGACGGCTTCGCGCCGCTGTGGAACTTGCAATGTACATCCAAGTGTTGGGGAACGTAGTAATTTCAAAAAAATTCCTACGCACACGCAAGATCATGGTGATGCATAGCAACGAGAGGGGAGAGTGTGATCTACGTACCCTTGTAGACCGACAACGGAAGCGTTTGGTTGATGTAATCGTACGTCTCCATGACCCGACCAATCAAGCACCGAAACTACGGCACCTCCGAGTTCTAGCACACGTTCAACTCGATGACGATCCCCGGACTCCGATCCAGCAAAGTGTCGGGGAAGAGTTCCGTCAGCACGACGATGTGGTGACGATATTGATGTTCTACCGTCGCAGGGCTTCGCCTAAGCACCGCTACAATATTATCGAGGATTATGGTGGAAGGGGGCACCGCACACGGCTAAGAATATGATCACGTGGATCAACTTCTGTCTAGAGGTGTTCCCCTGCCCCCGTGTATAAAGGAGCAAGGGAGGAGGAGGCCGGCCCTAGGAGGGGGCGCGCCAAGTGTGGAGTCCTACTAGGACTCCCTAGTCTTAGTAGGATTCCACCTCCCATATGGAATAGGAAAAGAGGAAGGGAAAAGGAGAAGGAAGGAAGGGGGCGCCCCCCTTCCCTAGTCCAATTCGGACCAGACCAAGGGGAGGGTTGCGGCCACCCTTGAGGCCCTTTTTCTTCTTTCCCGTATGGCCCAATAAGGCCCAATACGTATTACCGTAACTCTCCGGTACTCCGAAAAATACCCGAATCACTCGGAACCTTTCCGATGTCCGAATATAGTCATCCAATATATCGATCTTTACGTCTCGACCATTTCGAGACTCCTCATCATGTCCCCGATCTCATCCGGGACTCCGAACTCCTTCAGTACATCAAAACTCATAAACTCATAATATAACTGTCATTGAAACCTTAAACGTGCGGACCCTACGGGTTCGAGAACAATGTAGACATGACCGAGACACGTCTCCAGTCAATAACCAATAGCGGAACCTGGATGCTCATATTGGCTCCCACATATTCTACGAAGATCTTTATCGGTCAGACCGCATAACAACATACGTTGTTCCCTTTGTCATCGGTATGTTACTTGCCCGAGATTCGATCGTCGGTATCTTAATACCTAGTTCAATCTCGTTACCGGCAAGTCTCTTTACTCGTTCCGTAATACATCATCTCACAACTAACTCATTAGTTGCAATGCTTGCAAGGCTTACGTGATGTGCATTACCGAGAGGGCCCAGAGATACCTCTCCGACAATCGGAGTGACAAATCCTAATCTCGAAATATGCCAACCCAACATGTACCTTTGGAGACACCTATAGAGCTCCTTTATAATCACCCAGTTAAGTTGTGACGTTTGGTAGCACACAAAGTGTTCCTCTGGCAAACGGGAGTTGCATAATCTCATAGTCATAGGAACATGTAAAAGTCATGAAGAAAGCAATAGCAACATACTAAACGATCGGGTGCTAAGCTAATGGAATGGGTCATGTCAATCACATCATTCTCCTAATGGAATGGGTCATGTCAATCACATCATTCTCCTAATGATGTCAATCATCATGTCAATAGCAACTCTTTTGTTTATGGTTAGGAAACATAACCATCTTCGATTAACGAGCTAGTCAAGTAGAGGCATACTAGTGGCACTTTGTTTGTCTATGTATTCACACAAGTGTTATGTTTCCGGTTAATACAATTCTAGCATGAATAATAAACATTTATCATGATATAAGGAAATAAATAATAACTTTATTATTTCCTCTAGGGCATATTTCCTTCAGTCTCCCACTTGCACTAGAGTCAATAATCTAGTTCACATCGCCATGTGATTTAACACCAATAGTTCACATCACCATGTGATTAACACCCATAGTTCACATCGTCATGTGACCAACACCCAAAGGGTTTACTAGAGTCAATAATCTAGTTCACATCGCTATGTGATTAACACCCAAAGAGTACTAAGGTGTGATCATGTTTTTCTTGTGAGATAATTTTAGTCAACGGTTCTGTCACATTCAGATCCGTAAGTATTTTGCAAATTTCTATGTCAACAATGCTCTGCACGGAGCTACTCTAGCTTATTGCTCCCACTTTCAATATGTATCTAGATCGAGACTTAGAGTCATCCAGATCTGTGTCAAAACTTGCATCAATGTAACTTTTTACGACGAACCTTTTTGTCACCTCCATAATTGAGAAATATTTCCTTATTCCACTAAGGATAATTTTGACCGTTGTCCAGTGATCTACTCTTAGATCACTATTGTACTCCCTTGCTTAACACAGTGTAGGGTATACAATAGATCTGGTACACAGCATGGCATACTTTATAGAACCTATGGATGAGGCATAGGGAATGACTTTCATTCTATTTCTATCTTCTGCCGTGGTCGGGCTTTGAGTCTTACTCAATTTCACACCTTGCAACACAGGCAAGAACTCTTTCTTTGATTGTTCCATTTTGAACTACTTCAATATCTTGTCAAGGTATGTACTCATTGAAAAAACTTATCAAGCGTCTTGATCTATCTCTATAGATCTTGATGCTCAATATGTAAGCAGCTTTACTGAGGTCTTTCTTTGAAAAACTCCTTTCAAATATTCCTTTATGCTTTCTAGAAAATTATACATTATTTCCGATCGACAATATGTTGTTCACATATACTTATCAGAAATGCTGTAGTGCTCCCACTCACTTTCTTGTAAATACAGGCTTCACCGCAAGTCTGTATAAAACTATATGCTTTGATCATACTATCAAAGCGTTTATTCCAACTCCGAGAGGCTTGCACAAGTCCATAAATGGATCGCTGGAGCTTGCACACTTTGTTAGCTCCTTTTGGATCGACAAAACCTTCCGGCTTCATCATATACAACTCTTCTTCTACAAATCCATTCAGGAATGCAGTTTTGACATCCATTTGCTGGATTTCATAAAATGCGGCAATTGCTAACATGATTCGGACAAACTTAAGCATAGATACGAGTGAGAAACTCTCATCATAGTCAACACCATCAACTTGTCGAAAACCTTTTTGCGACAATTCTAGCTTTGTAGATAGTAACACTACTATCAGTGTCCGTCGTCCTCTTGAAGATCCATTTAATCTCAATGGCTCGCCGATCATTGGGAAAGTCAATCAAAGTCCATATTTTGTTCTCATACATGGATCTCATCTCAGATTTCATGGCCTGAAGCCATTTCGCGGAATCTAGGCTCATCATCGCTTCCTCATAGTTCGCAAGTTCGTCATGGTCTAGTAACATGACTTCCAGAACAGGATTACCATACCACTTTGGTGCGGATCTCACTCTGGTTTACCTACGAGATTCGGTATTAACTTGATCTGAAGTTACATGATCATCATCATTAGTCTTCCTCACTAATTGGTGTAGTAGTCACAGGAACAGATTTCTTGTGACGAACTACTTTTCAATAAGGGAGAAGGTACAATTACCTTATCAAGTTCTACTTTCCTCCCACTCACTTCTTTCAAGAGAACCTCCTTCTATAGAAAGGATCCATTCTTAGCAACGAATGTCTTGCCTTTGGATCTGTGATAGAAGGTGTACCCAACAGTAACTTTTTGGGTATCCTATGAAGACACACTTTTCCGATTTGGGTTTGAGCTTATCAGGATGAAACTTTTTCACATAAGCATTGCAACCCCAAACTTTAAGAAACGACAACTTTGGTTTCTTGCCAAACCACAGTTCATACGGTGTCGTCTCAATAGATTTAGATGGTGCCCTTTTAACGTGAATGCAGCTGTCTCTAATGCATAACCCCAAAACGATAGTGGTAGATCGGTAAGAGACATCATAGATTGCACTATATCCAATAAAGTACGTTTATGACGTTCGGACACACCATTATGCTGTGGTGTTCCATGTGGCATTAGTTTGTGAAACTATTCCACATTGTTTTAATTGAAGACCAAACTCGTAACTCAAATATTTTTCTCCGCGATCAGATCGTAGAAACTTTATTTTCTTGTCACGATGATTTTCCACTTCACTCTGAAATTCTTTGAACTTTTCAAATGTTTCAGACTTATGTTTCATCAAGTAGATATACCCATATCTGCTCAAATCTCTGTGAAGTTCAGAAAATAACGATACTTGCCGTGAGCCTTAACACTCATCGGACCGCATACATCAGTATGTATTATTTCCAATAAGTCAGTTGCTCGCTCCGGAGAACGGAGTCTTAGTCATCTTGCCCATGAGGCATGGTTCGCAAGCATCAAGTGATTCATAATCAAGTGATTCCAAAATCCCATCAGCATGGAGTTTCTTCATGCGCTTTACACCAATATGACCTAAACGTCAGTGCTACAAATAAGTTGCACTATCATTATTAACTTTGCATCTTTTGGTTTCAATATTATGATTATGTGTATCACTACGATCGAGATCCAACGAACTATTTTCATTGGGTGTGTAACCATATAAGGTTTTATTCATGTAAACAGAACAACAATTTATTCTCTTACTTAAATGAATAACCGTATTACAATAAACATGATCAAATCATATTCATGCTTAACGCAAACACCAAATAACACTTATTCAGGTTCAACACCAATCCCGAAAGTATAGGGAGTGTGCGATGATGATCATATCAATCTTGGAACCACTTCCAACACACATCGTCACTTCACCCTTAACTAGTCTCTGTTTTTCTGCAACTCCCGTTTCAAGTTACTAATCTTAGCAACTGAACTAGTATCAAATACTGAGGGGTTGCTATAAACACTAGTAAAGTACACATCAATAACATGTATATCAAATATACTTATGTTCACTTTGCCATCCTTCTTATCTGCCAATCACTTAGGGTAGTTCCGCTTCCAGTGACTAGTCCCTTTGCAGTAGAAACACTTAGTCTCAGGCTTAGGACCAGACTTGGGCTTCTTCACTTGAGCAGCAACTTGCTTGCTGTTCTTCTTGAAGTTCCCCTTCTTCCCTCTACCCTTTTCTTGAAACTAGTGGTCTTGTCTACCATCAACACTTGATGTTTTTATCGATTTCTACCTTCGTCAATTTCCGCATTACGAAGAGCTTGGGAATCGTTTCCGTTATCCCTTGCATATCATAGTTCATCACGAAGTTCTACTAACTTGGTGATGGTGACTAGAGAATTCTGTCAATCACTATCTTATCTGGAAGATTAACTCCCACTTGATTCAAGCGATTGTAGTACTCAGACAATCTGGGCACATGCTCACTAGTTGAGCGATTCTCCTCCATCTTTTAGCTATAGAACTTGTTGGAGACTTCATATCTCTCAACTCGGGTATTTGCTTGAAACATTAACTTCAACTCCTGGAACATCTCATATGCTCCATGATGTTCAAAACGTCTTTGAAGTCCCGATTCTAAGCCATTAAGCATGGTGCACTAAACTATCAAGTAGTCATCATATTGAGCTAGCCAAACGTTCATAATGTCTGCATCTGCTCCTGCAATAGGTCCGTCACCTAGCGGTGCATCAAGGACATAATTCTTCTGTGCAGCAATGAGGATAAACCTCAGATCACGGATCCAATCCGCATCATTGCTACTAACATCTTTCAACACAATTTTCTCTAGGAACATATCAAAATAAACACAGGGAAGCAACAACGCGAGCTATTGATCTACAACATAATTTGCAAAATACTACCAGGACTAAGTTCATGATAAATTTAAGTTCAATTAATCATATTACTTAAGAACTCCCACTTAGATAGACATCCCTCTAATCCTCTAAGTGATTACGTGATCCAAATCAACTAAACCATGTCCGATCATCACGTGAGATGGAGTAGTTTCATTGGTGAACATCACTATGTTGATCATATCTACTATATGATTCACGCTCGACCTTTCGGTCTCCGTGCTCCGAGGCCATATCTGTATATGCTTGGCTCGTCAAGTATAACCTGAGTATTCCGCGTGTGCAACTGTTTTGCACCCGTTGTATTTGAGCGTAGAGCCTATCACACCCGATCATCACGTGGTGTCTCAACACGAAGAACTTTCGCAACGGTGCATACACAGGGAGAACACTTCTTGATAATAAGTGAGAGATCATCTTATAATTCTACCGTCAATCTAAGCAAGATAAGATGCATAAAAGATAAACATCACATGCAATCAATATAAGTGATATGATATGGCCATCATCATCTTGTGCTTGTGATCTCCATCTTCGAAGCACCGTTGTGATCACCATCGTCATCGGCGCGACACCTTGATCTCCATCGTAGCATCGTTGTCGTCTCGCCAATCTTATGCTTCCACGACTATCGCTACCACTTAGTGATAAAGTAAAGCATTACAGCGCGATTGCATTGCATACAATAAAGCGACAACCATATGGCTCCTGCCAGTTGCCGATAACTCGGTTACAAAACATGATCATCTCACACAATAAAATTTAGCATCATGTCTTGACGATATCACATCAGAACATGCCCTGCAAAAACAAGTTAGACGTCCTCTACTTTGTTGTTGCAAGTTTTACGTGGCTGCTACGGGCTTAAGCAAGAACCAATCTTACCTACGCATCAAAACCACAACGATAGTTTGTCAAGTTGGTGCTGTTTTAACCTTCGCAAGGACCGGGCGTAGCCACACTCAGTTCAACTAAAGTTGGAGAAACTGTCACCCGCTAGCCACCTTTGTGCAAAGCACGTCGGGAGAACCGGTCTCGCGTAAGCGTACGCGTAATGTCGGTCCGGGCCGCTTCGTCCAACAATACCGCCAAACCAAAGTATGACATGCTGGTAAGCAGTATGACTTATATCGCCCACAACTCACTTGTGTTCTACTCGTGCATATAACATCAACACATAAAACCTAGGCTCGGATGCCACTGTTGGGGAACGTAGTAATTTCAAAAAAATTCCTACGCACACGCAAGATCATGCTGATGCATAGCAACGAGAGGGGAGAGTGTGATCTACGTACCCTTGTAGACCGACAACGGAAGCGTTTGGTTGATGTAGTCGTACGTCTCCATGACCCGACCAATCAAGCACCGAAACTACGGCACCTCCGAGTTTTAGCACACGTTCAGCTCGATGACGATCCCCGGACTCCGATCCAGCAAAGTGTCGGGGAAGAGTTCTGTCAGCACGACGGCGTGGTGATGATCTTGATGTTCTACCATCGCAGGGCTTCGCCTAAGCACCGCTACAATATTATCGAGGATTATGGTGGAAGGGGGCACCGCACACGGCTAAGAATATGATCACGTGGATCAACTTGTGTCTAGAGGTGTCCCCCTGCCCCCGTATATAAAGGAGCAAGGGAGGAGGAGGCCGGCCCTAGGAGGGGGCGCGCCAAGTGTGGAGTCCTACTAGGACTCCCTAGTCCTAGTAGGATTCCACCTCCCATATGGAATAGGAAAAGAGGATGGGAAAAGGAGAAGGAAGGAAGGGGGCGCCCCCCTTCCCTAGTCCAATTCGGACCAGACCAATGGGAGGGGTGCGGCCACCCTTGAGGCCCTTTTTCTTCTTTCCCGTATGGCCCAATAAGGCCCAATACGTATTCCCGTAACTCTCCGGTACTCCGAAAAATACCAGAATCACTTGGAACCTTTCCGATGTCCGAATATAGTCATCCAATATATCGATCTTTACGTCTCGACCATTTCGAGAATCCTCGTCATGTCCCCGATCTCATCCGGGACTCCGAACTCCTTCGGTACATCAAAACTCATAAACTCATAATATAACTGTCATTGAAACCTTAAGCATGCGGACCCTACGGGTTCGCGAACAATGTAGACATGACCGAGACACGTCTCCAGTCAATAACCAATAGCGGAACCTGGATGCTCATATTGGCTCCCACATATTCTACGAAGATCTTTATCGGTCAGACCGCATAACAACATACGTTGTTCCCTTTGTCATCGGTATGTTACTTGCCCGAGATTCGATCGTCGGTATCTTAATACCTAGTTCAATCTCGTTACCGGCAAGTCTGTTTACTCGTTCTGTAATACATCATCTCACAACTAACTCATTAGTTGCAATGCTTGCAAGGCTTATGTGATGTGCATTACCGAGAGGGTCCAGAGATACCTCTCCGACAATCGGAGTGACAAATCCTAATCTCGAAATACGCCAACCCAACATGTACCTTTGGAGACACCTGTAGAGCTCCTTTATAATCACCCAGTTACGTTGTGACGTTTGGTAGCACACAAAGTGTTCCTCCGGCAAACGGGAGTTGCATAATCTCATAGTCATAGGAACATGTATAAGTCATGAAGAAAGCAATAGCAACATACTAAACGATCGGGTGCTAAGCTAATGGAATGGGTCATGTCAATCACATCATTCTCCTAATGATGTGATCCCGTTAATCAAATAACAACTCTTTTGTTTATGGTTAGGAAACATAACCATCTTCGATTAACGAGCTAGTCAAGTATAGGCATACTAGTGACACTTTGTTTGTCTATGTATTCACACAAGTATTATGTTTCCGGTTAATACAATTCTAGCATGAATAATAAACATTTATCATGATATAAGGAAATAAATAATAACTTTATTATTGCCTCTAGGGCATATTTCCTTCACCAAGGTCTGCTCGTAGGAGAAGGCCGGCAACCAGTTCAGCTTGCCGCCTTTCTGTCGCTTGGGCGGAGGCTGCTCTTCTGGCTGGTGGGCTTCAACGGTCGCGACCTTCCGGCTGCTGGAAGCTGGCTGCGGGGCCTTGCGCTTGTTGTCGCCCTGCTGTTGTCGCCGGCCGGCGTTTGCCGCTGGAGTTCTTGGAGCCTGAGGAGCTACTTTGCCAGTTGTGCTGATTTGAATTTCCGTCTTCATGGAGGAGTCAGCAGTAGCGTACTTGTCCGCTATGATCAGCAGCTCGTCGAGGGTTTCTGGCTCGTCGCAGAGGAGCTTGTGCTTGAGGAGGGTGCCTTCTCGGCACCCGGCTGTGAAGTACTCGATGGCCTGCACCTCGTGCACGCCCTCGCAGGAGTTCCGGAGCTCAGCCCAACGCGTGAGGTAGTCGCGAGTCGACTCGTCAGGACCTTGCACGCACAAGGAGAGCTGACGAGGCTTGGGAGGACGCTTGTACGTGCTGGTGAAATTACGGACGAACGCTTCGGTGAAGTCGACCCAGCTGTTGATGCTGCAGGGCTTTAGGCTGTTCAGCCATGTCCGGGCCGTGCCCTGGAGCATGAGCGGAACGTACTTTACGGCGACACGCTTGTTGCCATTTGCTATGCTGACAGCTGTGGAGTAGTCGACTAGCCAGTCTTCCGGCTTCACGGAGCCGGTATACTTGGGCGTGTCTCTTGGGAGCGTGAACCCTTTGGGAAAGGGCTCATCCCTAATGCGGGGCCCGAAACAAGGCGGACCCAGCTCGTCTTCTTCTTCCACCGCCAGGGACCGGTGAAGTCGGTCGATCCGGTGGCGGGCGTCATTCTCTCCAACTCCCTCTCGGCGGCCAAGGCGGTCACCGAGAGTCGGATGGTCAACAGGCGGCGGGGAGACTCGCCTCTCCTTGCGGGGAGGGGGAGGCGGACAGTCGTCCCGTCGTTCCACTGCTCTCGGGCGGCCGTCTCGGTCGCGCTCTATGGTATTCCGAGTCCGACTGTGGCTGACAGCCGGCTCCTTGTCCTTTCTTCCTCGGGCACCGCCAGTCGGCGTCCGAGACGTCGCGCCTTGATCTTGGTGCGGGTCGTCGTTTGGCCGCTGCGGCACCTCCGTGCGGCAGCCGGCCTCGTTCTGCGCGGCGGCCGCGTCGAGGAGCCGCTGGACTCGCTCCATCATGAGGCGGCGCTCTTCGCCCTCGAAATTGTCCAGCTCATCCGCCGCTGCCTGGGCGGCTCGGATGTTCTCCGCTGGCGTGGCATACACGGGGCGGCTAGCCCCAAACAGGCTGGCGATGGCTACGCCGCGCTGCTGAACCGCGCCAAGGCGTCTGGGCCCTGCCGGGGCCGGCGAGCCACCAACAACGCGATCCATCTCCCGCTGGTAAGCTTCTGACAAGCGTCTCATGCTGGCCAGCTTCTTCGCGCCTTCAACAAGCTGAAGGCGGCGCACTTCTAACGTCTCTGCGTCAGCATCTTCCGGAATGGGCGCAGTTAGGTCTTGCAGCGCCACGCCGAGTGAGTCGGGCGCCCCTCCGCCAGGGAACTCGTCATGACTGATGACCAGCACCTCCGTGACGGTGCTTCTGTCGCTCTCCGCGTGGGGGAGAGGTTCGTCGTAGACCACCACGTTGGTGGGGAACGCGTCGACCGATGCGGTGTCGGAGTCGACCAACATCGGGTCGGTGGAGCCTACGGACACGAAGTCTACGGCAGGCTCGCCGGAAACGTGGAGTTGATCGAGGAGGCCCGCGAGGAGGTTTTTGGGGCCTCTTGCGCCTGCGTCGGACGCAGGTTCGTCAGAGAGGCGGACCTCCCCGACAAGTTCGGCCAAGGAGCTGGCTGCGCAGGCGATCTCAACGCCGCGCAGCGCGTCGACACAAACTTTGTCTGGTGTGCCTGGCTGGCTGCGCTCGCCAGGGAGGAAAAGGGTTCCCGTCCAGAACAGATCTCTGGACGGCGGTGCACCAAGCCCCACGGTGGGCACCAAATGTCGGGGGTTCGGTGCGACATATGCCAACGGATGGCTTATCATGGTGGGGGCGAGTAGAACGTCGCCGGTGCCTGGAAACAGGATGAGGCGAAGACATGCACGCCGGCGAATCTTACCCAGCTTCGGGGCTCTCCGGGGAGATAATACCCCTACTGCTGCTCTGCGGGGTCTCCACATGATCACTATGGTCAAGTGTTTACACGGTTGCTCCTTGAGCTGTGTCTGGTGGTAGGAGAGGGCAAGGCTAGCTCTCTCCTTCTATCTGGTATGGTATAGAACTACTGGGATCCAACCCTTTGCATGGGTGCCCTGGGGGGTTTATATAGGCCTACCCCCTAGGGGTACAATGGTAATTCGACTGGGCGCGGGCCCAGCCATCAGTGCCTCCGACCTCCGACTTCTCCGCCGACTGGTCTGGTACGGAGCCGACAGGCCGCGTCTGCCGCGGGCGGGTCTTGCCGACTACTGATTACTGTAGCCGTGCTCCTGATGACGCAAGCTTGGTCATGGGGTCGTGGCAACAGCCCCGCCGCCTGGCGGGCGATCACTGTGGCCACTCCCCATCTCTTCTTGATTAATGGCGCGTGGGCCCCGGGCGGTTCTCCCACCGTCTCCCGAGGTCTTGCTGACTGGTGGGCCCCGCTGCCTCCAGGCCGTACAGACAAGCCGTCATGGGCGCAGGACCCCGTAGAGTGGTGCTGATGTCAGGGCCGGCCGGGCAACAGTGCCACGCCGCAGGGAGATCTTCCCAAGTACGGCGTGCTGTAGCCATGCCTGCCCTTGGTAAGGGGCGGGGAGTGGGCTTCATTGTAGCCACGCCCCTGCCCTGTCCCCTTCGATGAGGTCACGGTTTGTTGGAGTCGCCGGCCGACTCCCCAAAGCCGGCTTCTCTGGAAGTCGCCCCTGGGACTCGGCCGTGAGCGGGCAGTCGGCCACCTTTCCGTAGACTCCCCAGGAGGCGGCTCTTCGCCCTGTGGTCTTGAGGGGCGCAGCCTGCCCCGATGTCTTGAAAGGTTATGGGGCTCGGGTTGGCCTACCCGTTGCCCATTACTCCGACAATCGGTCGATCGTGAAGACGTACAACTACATCAACCGCGTTGTCATAACGCTTCCGCTTACGGTCTACGAGGGTACGTAGACGATACTCTCCCCTCTCGTTGCTATGCATCACCATGATCTTGCGTGTGCGTAGGAATTTCTTTGAAATTACTACGTTCCCCAATAGAGGAAAGTTTAGCCTATCGAAGACTAGCATCTTCAAGCATCTTGCAGCATTTAGAAGAGTACATATCAACATAATGTAAAGTAGTAGTACTGTTACCAACCTTGCCCAGACATCCTTCCTCGACCCCCTGCGAGGAAGAAATCCTAGAGCCATACTATCCATTTCTCATCACAAGTATCCAGTTCTAGTTGTATCGATCAGGATACAACTCCAAGTGTCTGTTACCGTAGGACAGGCTATCGGTAGATGTTTTCTTCCCTGCAGGGGTGCACCAACTTACACACCACGCTCGATTAACTCCGGCCGGACACACTTTCCTGGGTTATGCCTGGCCTCGGTCAAAAGATATGCCGCAACCCGACCTAGGCTTAATAGAGAGGTCAGCACGCCGGACTAAACATATGCCCCCCAGGGGTCTTGGGCCATCGCCCCGGGAACTCCTGCACATTGTGTGGGCGGCCGGTGAGGAGACCTAGATACCTCCTTAAAAAGGCAGGTGATTGCACAGTCCAACCCGGCGTGTGCCGCTCAGTCGCATGATGTCTATTAAGCTTTGACTGATACATACGACGCAGAACGCCCATACTATGCCCACGTGATGGTTAGTGCTATCAGGCAAGAGGCACCTCAGATCAAATATCCAAATCGTTAGTGTGTTGGTAGTGTGGTCATGAGTAGAGACTCACAAAAGATGTGACCATGTCGCCCCATCTCGAGTACTTGCGGCAAGGGCTAAGAATACCCGGCCACGCCTCGTAAGTATCTTGCGGGCACCTTCCGGGTCAACCCGACTCCACATCACTCCTAATTAAGCTCCCGCGGGTACCCCTCAGGGCCGACCCATCTTTAGTAACATGGTTCAGTGTAAAGTCATAGTAACCATAGTAACTGTGTGTCTAACACCAAGGGAAACCCTGAGGAACCAGCCTCAGTGGATTCCACTCGATGTAATCATCAAGGTGAACATAACAGGAACCACCCTCGAGGTTCACACTTGAGGGGTTGCACAACAGAGTCGTATCGGAAGTGGTTAAGGAGGAAATCACCCTCGATGACCATGAACGAATAACTACACTAAAGAGATCTCATCGGGAATGATGTATGAGGTGTCACCCTCGGCACTCGATAGTAACTCTGCAGAGTCATACAACTAGGTGGGTGATGTGCGGTGTCCGGGCCTGGACATCGATCACATTGATCGAGTCATCAAACATAAAGCAGGGCAACAAGGACAAGGTGGGGGTCACTGATGGGTCACTAACCAACCTATACTAAGAAGTTTAGGATAAGCAGGTAGGTAACAATAAGCAGGTTACAAAAACTGGCTATGCATCAGAATAGGAGCAATAAATTACAGTAGCAAAATCTAATGCAAGCATGAGAGAATGGAATGGGCGATATCGGGATGACCAAAGGGGGGGCTTGCCTGGAAGCTTTGCTGTAAAGGAAGAAGGGTCGTCCGAGACGTAGTCGATCATAGGGGAAGCATCGGTCTCGGGGTCTACCGCAGAAAAGAGGGGGCAGAAACAATAAGTATAGAGTAAACAAAGCATCACAAAGCATAACATGGTAATATGCTATGACGGGTGTGACCTAGTGTATAGCTACACGATATAGGTGAAGGGGGAATTCAACTGAGAATATTTTCCTGGTTCCAGACCTGTGTCGGATAGATGACTAGAGGGGGATGTTCCATGTTCAGGTAGTTAGAGGCATCTGATAGGTAAACGAACCTCGTATTCAGATTCGTCTCATCGTTCATCGCAACTTTCATGTAGAAAACATTTTCATCCGAGTTATGGATTAATTTCTATGATTTTTCAATGTTTTAAATATATTCTAAAATGATTTAAATAACAGAAAAAAGAGCTACTGCTTCAGTATGACGTCAGCAATGCGTCAGCATTCGGCTGACCTGCTGACTAGTCAAACTGACAGGTGGGGCCCACCTGTCAGCCTCTCTGGGTTAAACAGTGGGTTAAACTAATCTAATAGACTAATTAGAGGGGTGGGCCCCAAGTGTCAGTGAATAAGTAACTACTAATTAAAAAACAGATTTTAACTAGCAATTTTATTTATTTATAAAAAAGTTTAAGCTAGTGGGGCCTGCATGTCAGTGGGTCAGAGTGCCCAGTCAACAGGATCAACTAGGGCCCGTCGGCCCCAGCGGTAGTGTCACAGGGGGCCCACTTGTGAGGCCACGTCGGCAACGACCGGAGAGGCGATGCAGGCGACCAAAACAGCGGCGGGGCTCGCTGGACTACGCCAGAAATCGCGCACAGGAGGTCTTTTGGCGCGGGACTTGGCGCGTTCGAATGAGCGCACGAAGGCGCGTCGACTGAGGGCGGTGGCGTCGCCGGAGTTGGACGGTGCGGCGCCAACGAGCAGCGAGGGCAGTGGTCGCGCTCGGGCGATGATGAGGATGGTGCTACGGGGCACGGCACAGGATGCGGTCCATGGCGCTGGGCTGCAGGGAGCGAGCTGAGCACGAGGCCGTGTTCGGCTGAGCTCACCAGCGGGTGTGGCCACGGCGACTATGAAGCAGAGCGGCGACGAGCTATGGCGACATTGCGTGCTAGCGGCAGGGGGCCGAGACGCGCTAGGATAAGCAAAGGAAGTGGAGGCGGAGCTTACGGGGCAGGCACACAGAGGCCTCTTGGGGTTCGGGAGCGTAGAGGGAGGCATGTGGCTCCGGTTATTGCCGGTGAACACCGAGAAGGGGAAGAGGGCGATGCCGACGTCGCCGACCTCCCCGGCTCTAGCCGATGGATGAGGACGGTGAAGCAGAGGACGGCGCACCTCCTAGGCTCGGTTGTCGGGCTCCGGGACGCCCGTGGCCGCGGGGACGACGGAGAATGGCGGCAATGGCGCTCGGAGGTGGGTGGGGAACGAGGGGGATATGCATGGAGCGGGCGAAGAGGGCGAGGGGAAACTGGGAGGTGAGTGGAGGGAGGCGAGGGGGAGCCCATGGCGTCAGGGCCTTATCCCCTCGTCGGGCGTCGCCGATGAGGTGGTTGGACAGTGACGGGCACACGCTGCCCCGCCCGGTCGGAGGAACAGGAAGCGACCGGGGAGGGGGAGTGGGCCGGCCTAGCTGGGACAAGGCCCAGGGGGGCTTTCTCTCTCTCCTCTGATTTCCCTTTTTTATTTTTCTTTTTTTATTTTTCCATTAGCTTTTGCATTTTCTTTTTGCCACAATTGACCTTGCAAAAATATGCCACTGGCCAAAACAAATTCAAAGAAGTACTGTGCACTGCCACAAAAGATCGTGAGACTTTTGAAAAAGTTTGCAATTTTTATAAATTAAAAGGCATTTAATATATTTCTTAGGTCACTGTTTTAAGTAGTTTAGGCCAGTTAAACACTTTGCAAAAATGTTGGTTCACCACCAATATTAACAAATGATTATTTGCCACATGATGAACATTTTAGTTTTCATGTTTGAGAAATTTTGAATTTCACTCATAATTTAAATTTGAATTCAACTGGGATTTGAAATGAGAGAGAACCAAAGATGATCAAACACTTTTTAGGAAAAGGATTAACTTAACCCTAGGGATTACTGTAGCATCATTACACTGAGGTGTTATAACTCTCCTCTTCTAAAAGAAATTCTCGTCCCGAGAATTAAGAGGTAGAAGGGAACAGGACGGGGTATTCAGCCCGTAGGTTCTCTTCGCGTTCCCAAGTGGCTTCATCTTTAGTATGATTCGACCATTGCACCTTGAGGAACTTGGTAACCTTCTGGTGTGTTCGACGTTCAGCTTCTTCAAGAATGCGGATTGGATGCTCTTTATAAGTGAGATCATCTTGAACTTCAATCAGTTACGGATCCACTACACGTTCCGGATTCTTGAAGCAACGATGAAGTTGCGACATGTGGAAGACATCATGGACATGAGAGAACTGAGGTGGCAACTCCAGTTGATAAGCCACCGGTGCACGACGGGCGAGAATGCAGAAGGGACCAATGTAGAGCGGAGCTAGCTTGCCCTTGACTCCGAACCGATGGGTGCCTCTCAAAGGAGTGACACGCAGATAAGCTTGTTCGCCAGGTTGATAAGTTGAACCCCAGTTTTTACGATCATAATTGCTCTTCTAGCGGGACTGGGCTGCTACCTCTTGAGCACTGCGTTGGTTTTCCCTTGAAGAGGAAAGGGTGATGCAGCAAAGTAGCATAAGTATTTCCCTAATTTTTTGAGAACCAAGGTATCAATCCAGTAGGAGACTACACGCAAGTCCCTCGTACCTACACAAACAAATAAGAACCTCACAACCAACACGATAAAGGGGTTGTCAATCCCTTCACGGTCACTTACGAGAGTGAGATCTGATAGACATAATAATAATAAGATAAATATTTTTGGTATTTTTATGATATAGATTGAAAGTAAAGATTGCAAAATAAAGTAGATTGGAAACTTATATGATAAAAGATAGACCCGGGGGCCATAGATTTCACTAGTGGATTCTCTCAAGATAGCATAAGTATTACGATGGGTGAACAAATTAATGTCGAGCAATTGATAGAAAAGTGAATAATTATAAGAATATCTAGGCATGATCGTGTACATAGGCATCACGTCCGCGACAAGTAGACCGAAATGATTCTGCATCTACTACTATTACTCCACACATCGATGGCTATCCAGCATGCATCTAGAGTATTAAGATCATAGGAACAGAGTAATGCATTAGGCAAGATGACATGATGTAGAGGGATAAACTCAAGCAATATGATATAAACCCCATCTTTTTATCCTCGATGGCAACAATACAATACGTGCCTTGCTACCCCTGCCGTCACTAGGAAAGGACACCGCAAGATTGAACCAAAAGCTAAGAACTTCTCTCATTGCAAGAAACATCAATCTAGTAGGCCAAACCAAACTGATAATTTGAAGAGACTTGCAAAGATAACCAATCATACATAAAAGATTTCAGAGAAGAATCAAATATTGTTCATAGATAAACTTGATCATAAACCCACAATTCATCGGATCTCGACAAACACACCACAAAAAGAGTTACATCAAATAGATCTCCAAGAAGATCGAGCAGAACATTGTATTGAGATCCAAAGAGAGAGAAGAAGCCATCTAGCTAATAACTATGGACCCGAAGGTCTATGGTTAAATACTCACACATCATCGGAGAGGCTATGGTGTTGATGTAGAAGCACTCCGTGATCGATTCCCCCTCCGGCGGAGCTCCGGAAAAGACCCCAAGATGGGATCACTTGGGTACAAAAGGTTGCGGCAGTGGAAATTGAGTTTCGTGGTGCTCCAGGATGTTTTTGGGGTATATGGATATATATAGGAGGAAGAAGTTGGTCGGTGGAGCTACGACGGGCCCACGAGGGTGGGGGCAGGCCCAAGGGGCAGGCGCGCCTCCCTGCCTCGTGGCCTCCTCGTTGATTTTTTGACGTCTACTCCAAGTCCCCTGGATCACGTTTGTTCCAAAAATAACTCTCCCGAAGGTTTCATTTCGTTTGGATTCCATTAGATATTCCTTTTCTACGAAACACTGAAATAGGCAAAAAAATAGAATTTGCACTAGGCCTTGGGTTAGTAGGTTAGTCCCAAAATAATATAAAAGTGTATAAATAAGCCCATTAATATCCAAAATAGATAATATAATAGCATGGAACAATCAAAAATTATAGATACGTCGGAGACGTATCAAGCATCCCCAAGCTTAATTCCTGCTCGTCCTCGAGTAGTGAGGGAGTCCTGGATTAGGGGGTATCCGGACAGCTGGATTATATCCTTTGGCCGGACTATTGGACTATGAAGATACAAGATTGAAGACTTCGTCCCGTGTCCGGATGGGACTTTCCTTGGCGTGGAAGGCAAGCTTGGCAATACGGATATGTAGATCTTCGTCCCGTGTCTATATAAACCAGAGGGTTTAGTCCGTAGGACAACATACAATCATACCATGGGCTAGCTTCAAGGGTTTAGCCTCTCTGATCTCGTGGTAGATCTACTCTTGTACTACTCATATTATCAAAAACAATCAAGCAGGACGTAGGGTTTTACCTCCATCAAGAGGGCCCGAACCTGGGTAAAACATCGTGTTCCCTGCCTCCTGTTACCATCCGCCTTAGACGCACAGTTCGGGACCCCCTACCCGAGATCCGCCGGTTTTGACACTGACATTGGTGCTTTCATTGAGAGTTCCTCTGTGTCGTCACCGTTAGGCTTGATGGCTCCTTCGATGATCGATAGCGATGCAGTCCAGGGTGAGACCTTTCTCCCCGGACAGATCTTTGTATTCGGCGGCTTCGCACTGCGGGCCAACTCGCTTGGCCATCTGGAGCAGATCGAGAGTTACGCCCCTGGCCACCAGGTCAGGTTTGGAAGCTTAAACTACACGGCCGACATCCGCGGAGACTTGATCTTCGACGGATTCGAGCCCCTGCCGAGTGCACTGCACCATCACGATGAGCATGATTTAGCTCTACCATCGGACAGTGTTCAGGAGACCGCACCGGCAACCGCTCCGACCCTCAATTCGGAGCCAATTGCGCCATCCATGGACGGGTGGATAGACCCCACCACGGAGGCCGTATTCTCAGCGGCGATCATGCCGAGTATCAACCTTACCCTTCATGGGAGCCGTGACGCCAAACTACCAGATTCTTCCCCGTCCACAGACTTCGAACCGCTTGCGCCCGTGCCTATCGAATCCGACTGGGTGCTGATCATGGAGTTCACCTCCACGGATATCTTTCAGCACTCACCCTTCGGCGACATACTGAACTTATTAAGGTCTCTCTCCTTGTCAGGAGAGTCCTGGCCGAACTATGTTCGGCAGGATTGGGATGCAGATGACGAAGAAATTCGCCGCCCACCCACCACCCACTTAGTAGCCACTGTCGAAAATTTGACTGACATGCTCGACTTCGACTCCGAAGACATCGACGGTATGGACGACGATGCGGGAGACAAAGAGGAACCACTGCCCACAGGGCACTGGACACCCACCTCATCATATGATATCTACATGGTGGACACACCCAAAGAAGGCAATGGCGACGAGACAACGGAGGATGACCCCTCCAAGAAGCAACCCAAGCGCCGACATCAGCGGCGCCGCTCTAAGTCTTGCCAAAGAAAAAGCGGTGACACCGGCACAGGAGATAATAGCACTCCGGACAGTGCCGAAGACGACAACAATCCCCTCCAGCAAGATTTAGAGCAGGAGGATGGAGAAGACAGCCCTCCCGGGAGAGCGGCAGATGGAGAGGCGGAGGATGATAATTACATGCCTCCCTCCGAAGATGAGGAAAGCCTCGACGACGACGAATTTGTCGTGCAGGAGGATCCCACCGAGCAAGATTACTTCAAGTGCTGGCTTATGGCCATGGCAAATAGCCTTAAGAAAAAGCAGCAGCAGCTTCAAGCTGATCAAGATTTGCTAGCTGACGGATGGAATAAAGTCCTTGCGGCCGAGGAATATGAACTCGAACGCCCCTCCAAGAGTTAATCAAAGCGCAGGTTGCTACCCTGACTGGAGGAGGAAGCATTAAAACCTACATCTCCAACATATGACGTGGCTGATCGGCCACCTCGTGGCCACGACAGAGAGGCATTTCAGCCAAAAGCTCAGCCCGCACCCCCATGCCAGTCAAATAAAAATGAGAAGGCACGGGGAAACACGCTAGACCTGCGAGACGTATTGGAGGACAAAGTAAAACACGCAAGATTGATCTATGGATCACGAGGGCGCGCCACTATGCGACACGATAACCGTCACGCCGGATACAGTAAAAGTAAATCCGGCCGGGCCGAACACAGCGGACAAGACTCATTCGAGCTGCGTCGCGACATAGCCCACTACAGAGGCGCCGCACACCCCATATGCTTCACAGACGAAGTAATGGATCACCAAATCCCATAGGGTTTCAAACCTGTAAATATCGAATCATACGACGGCACAATAGATCCTGCGGTATGGATTGAGGACTTCCTCCTGTACACATCCACATGGCCCGCGGTGACGATCTACACGCCGTCAAATACCTCCCACTCAAGCTCAAAGGACCAGCTCGGCATTGGCTCAATGGCCTGCCAACAGAATCCATTGGCTGTTGGGAATATCTGGAAGCCGCATTCATCGACAACTTCCAGGGCACTTATGTGCGACCACCAGATGCCGATCACTTGAGCCACATAATTCAGCAGCCAGAGGAATCGGCCAGGAAATTCTGGACACGATTCCTGACAAAGAAAAATCAAATCATCGACTGTCCGGATGCAGAGGCCCTAGCAACTTTTAAGCACAACATCCGCGATGAGTGGCTCGCCCGACACCTTGGCCAGGAAAAGCTGAAATCCATGGCAGCCCTGACGACACTCATGACCCGCTTTTGCGTGGGAGAAGACAGCTGGCTGGCTCGCAGCAATAACATATCAAAGAACCGCGGTACTTCAGATACCAAGGATAGAAATGGCAAGTCACGTCACAACAAACATCAGCGCCGCGTCAATAGCGACAATACCGAGGATATGGCAGTCAATGCCGGATTCAGAGGCTCTAAACCCGGTCAGCGGAAAAAGCCATTCAAAAGAAGCACTCCGGGCCCGTCCAATTTGGACCGTATACTCGATCGCTCGTGCCAAATACATGGCTCCCTCGACAAGCCAGGCAACCACACCAACAGGGAATGTTGGGTGTTCAAGCAGGCCGGCAAGTTAAACGCCGAAAACAAAGATAAGGGGCTACATAGCGAAGACGAGGAGGAGCCCCAGTAGCCGAACACCGGATGGCAGAAGAGGTTCCCCCCACAAGTGTGGACGGTGAACATGATATACGCAACCCACATCCCCAAGAGGGAGCGGAAGCGTGCGTTAAGGGATGTATATGCGTTGGAGCTAGTCACCCCAAAGTTCAACCCATGGTCCTCCTGCCCGATCACCTTCAATCGCAGGGACCACCCCACTAGTATCCGTCATGGCGGGTTCGTCACACTGGTCCTAGAACCAATCATCGACGGATTTCACCTCACTCGAGTCCTTATGGACGGCGGCAGCAGCCTGAACCTGCTTTATCAGGACACAGTGCGCAAAATGGGTATAGACCCCTCAAGGATCAAACCCACAAAGACGACATTCAAAGGTGTCATACCAGGTGTAGAGGCCCATTGCACAGGCTCACTCACACTGGAAGTGGTCTTCGGATCCCCGGATAACTTCCGGAGCAAGGAGTTAATCTTCCATATAGTCCCGTTCCGTAGTGGCTGTCATGCACTGCTCGGGCGAACCGCATTTGCGAGATTCAATGCGGTACCGCACTATGCATATCTCAAGATCAAGATGCCAGGACCTCGGGGGGTCATCACAGTCAATGGAAACACAGAGTGCTCTCTCCGCACGGAGGATCACACTGCGGCCCTCGTAGCAGAAGCGCAAAGCAGCCTCTTAAGGCAATCCACCAGTTCGGTGATTAAAGACCCAGACACCTTCAAGCGCGCCCAGAGTAATCGGCAACAAGACCGCATGGCACATTCCGAGCTCGCATAGCAATGCGAACCCCACCCCAGTACCAGCCAAAAGGCGAAATCCGTGCCACACGTACATAATTACGCATTGAAAATACCATGGGCACAGGTGGGGAGGGGGGCATGACTACGGCACGCCCCAAGACGCGGCTCAACCGCACAAGGGGCTTCCCGCTTTGTTATTTTTCTCTCTTTCAGGACTTTAATCTCTGAAAACCCCGTCCGGCAGTACGATTGCCGGACACACGATGCAACAACCAAGGAGGCAGAAAGCTACGTCGCACCACGGAACTCCCAGGTGGTCTCTGATAACGAGTGAAATACTTTCTTTAAATACCATTCCTCAGGTTGCCCTTGGAGGGGACATGTCAAATAGTCCTAAATTTTGCTTATCGCACTACTTGTATCATTCTACTTCGACGCACCTTTTTGAATAAACAATGCATAGCACTAGACTATTACCGCATTCCCTATTCTTTTTTTATATATGTTCATTCATGACATTCAACACCCGTACACTCTGGTACGGCCAGTACGCCAGGGGCTTAAGAGTACCCCATAATACGGCATGAGAAGTCCGAACACTTTCGACAGTGCGGCACCCCGAACTTATAGCATTATATGCATCAGCTCCGAATCATGTCTTGGGTCAATAGTTGGGTTTGCCCGGCTCCCATGTTTTGGTACCTTACGTTCCGCTATATCAGCTAAGGTAGCACTGGGAGAACTACTGCGATTGTGCTCCGGTTCATCTGGGCAAGCACCTCAGTAGAGAAAGCTAAAACTGACTATCATGATAAGGCCAAAGCTGGTCGCTGTTCAAGAGGTCTCGAGTCCCTAAAGACTTATGCCGCTTAGAGCGAGGAGTCGGCTTTGTCCGGCTTAACGCGTGTATAGCGCCCCGAATTCGGCCTTCCGAATACTAGGGGCTTCGCCAAAATTTAAAATTGTAGACTTCTATGGCTAAGTGAGAGTGATAAAGCATCATAGTCCGATTGCCTTATTTGTTGCGTTGAGCACCTCCCTCGAAGGACCCAACAATGGGAACAAGGGTGCTCAGATTCATCCCAAACACCCCAGCACTCGTGGCATGGGGGCAGAAGCCGACGACTAGCCATCTCTCAGATTTAATAAACAGCCGCACAGAAGGTAATATTTTAAATTCAAACAAGCATTGCATAGCGCATATGAACAAGTTTTCATAATACAGGATCACACGAGCAAGTTCATTCAAAAATTACATCCTTCGCACACTCGTCCGCCACAAGACGGGCACCCTTCAGGACACCCTCATAATACATTTCGGGGTGGCAATGCTCCTTGCCCTGCGGCGGCCCCTCCTTCACCAGCTTGTCGCCGTCCATCTTGGCCCAGTGCACCTTCGCACGGGCAAAAGCCCGGGGTGCACCTTCGATGCAGACGGACCGCTTTATGACTTCCAGCCGTGGGCAGGCATCCACGAGCCGCCTCACCAGGCCGAAGTAGCTGTTGGGAAGGGAGTCGCCAGGCCACATCCATACTATAAGGCCCCTCATGGCCTGTTCGGCCGCCTGGTGCAGCTCGACCAGTTGCTTCAGCTGATCGCTCACAGGCATCGGGTGTTCAGTCCCAGTATACTGAGACCAGAACAACTTCTCCGTCGAGCTTCCCTCCTCGGCCTGGTAATACTTTGCGGCATCCGACATGATGTGGCGCAAATCTGCGAATGCTCCTGGAGAGCTCCGGACTCGGGTAAGTAACAAGTAATTTACTTTCACATGCTTGCTTTGCATATTGAGGGCCTTACTTGCCGCTATCTTCCTCATCGCCTCAATTTCCTGGAGGGACTTTTGGGCTTCAGCCTTGGCATGCTTTGTGCTCTCGAGGGCCGCGGCAAGGTCGGACTCTCGCGTCTTCGAGTCAAGCTCCAAAGCCTTGTGCTTCTTCACGAGAGCCTGGAGCTCTTGCTGCACCTCGCCCACCCGTGCCTCTTGTTTTTCCCGCTCGGTGCGCTCCTTGGCCGCTTTGTTTTCGGCCTTGGACATCGCTTGCTTCAGGGTCGCCACTTCGGTCGTGGCCCCTGGCACATCCATGATGATCCTATAATTTTGCAACCGCATCTTATATATATATATATATATATGGATAAGGCATTACTTACCTTTGTTCTCCTCGAGCTGCCTCTTGGCAAGACCGAGCGCTTTCTCGGACTGCTCGAGGTTCTGCCTCAGTGTAGCGACCTCCGCCGTCAGTGCGGCAGAGGTCAGCAGCAAAGCCTGCATATGCATACAGACATACTTATATTAGACTCATGCAGATAATATTTTATCCTCTATTTGGCTTTTCTTTGTAAACACCAAAGAAAGCATCAGGGGCTACTGTGTATGTGGTAATATTTTCCTATATTTTAAATACTTAACTCAAAGCCTGTTAGAACGCTGGCACAGGCTTCAGTTAGTCCGCTCTTGGCGGACTGAACCTTCTTGATCACCGCACTCATAATAGTGTGGTGCTCTTCGTCGATGGAAGCGCCGCGAAGCGCTCCGAGCAGGTTGTCCGGTACCTCTGGATGGATAGAGGTCACCAGCACGGGCGGCTTGCCCCTCTTGGAAGGGGGCCGCCTGCCAGAGTCCGGAACCACTGGAGGTTCCGGCGCGGCGTTCGGCTGGGGGGCGAACTTGGAGCCCTTCGGAGTCTTGCTCCCTTCGCGCCTGGAGTCCGGAAGGTCGCCTTGAGGCGCCTCCGGGACTGTCTCCCCCCGGCTCGGTGCCCCTTGAGATAGTACCTCGACATCGTCTATAGGGCGAGGAGAGGAGGCGGTTGGAAGTGTATCACTATCCATTTCCGACGAGTCCAAGGAACCATCCGACGAGGATACTTCGATACGGGCTCGGGGCGGACTGCATGATCATATTCGATGATTAGGTGAAGCAGTGCAATAAAAGTATGCTATGAGTTACTCTGGTATCCGAATACTTATGACTTCGCCAGGGGCTTGGCCCTGAGTAACCACTCGTCTTCGCCGTCGACGGCGATAGTGGAACAGTCCGGAAGGAGATTCCTTCCCTTCTTGGACCCTTTGGCCTCCCCGGTTGGGGCGGCCTTCCTTTTCTTGTCTCCCCAGCTGGAGGGGGAGAGTCTTCATCTTCCTCCTCCTCGTTTTCACGGGAGGAGTGCGTCTTGGAGTTATCGGACGATGAGTCCGATACCACCTGGCCCCGGGAACTCTTTCGGGTTCCCTTGGCCTTCTTCTTGGTCTTCTCCGGCACCTCATAAGGAGCCGGAGTCCGCATCTCCGTCAGGAGAGCGTCCAAAGGGTCTTCGGGTAGAGGGGACGGACAGTTAATCTGCTCCGATGTCTCCACCCAGTCTTGTCAAAGGCATGGGAGCTCAGACCCCGCACATGGTTAAGCTATGGGAAATAAATACCCTACCAGATGTACAGAACTTACCGGATTCGCAGGGCGCTTCGCGCTTAGCCCACGGTCCTCGGTAAGAGAAGGAGGGACCTCGGCGCCCTTGAACAACACCTTCCATACGTCCTTATGCATCGTGTCAAAGAGCTCGCGTAGAGTCTGGTGCTGGGCCGGGTCGAACTCTCATAAGTTGAAAGCCCGTTGTTGACACGGGAGTATCCGGCGGAAGAGCATGACCTGGACTATGTTGACAAGCTTAAGTCTCTTGCTTATCATGTTCTGGATACACTTTTGGAGTCCGTCCAGCTCCACCGATGAACCCCAGGATAGACCCTTCTCCTTCCAGGAAGTGAGCCGCGTGAGGATTCCGGATCTAAACTCGGGGGCCGCCACCCAGTTGGTGTCGCGCGGCTCGGTGATGTAGAACCACCCCGATTGCCACCCCTTTATGGTCTCCACGAAGGAGCCCTCGAGCCACGTAACATTAGGCATTTTGCCCACCATGGCTCTACCGCATTCCGCTTGTTGGCCGCCTACTACCTTCGGCTTGATATTGAAGGTCTTCAGCCACAGGCCGAAGTGGGGTCGGATGTGGAGGAAAGCCTCGCACATGACGATGAACGCCGAGATGTTGAGGATGAAATTCGGGGCCAGATCATGAAAGTCCAGCCCATAATCGAACATAAGGTCGCGGACGAATGGATGGAGGGGAAATCCCAGTCTGTGGACGAAGTGGGGGGGGGAACCACCCTTTCATGAGGTTCCGGGGTAGGGACGATCTGCCCCGCGGCTGGCAGCCGGTGCGCGATATCCGCGGCTAAGTACCCGGCCCCATGAAGTTTTTTGATGTGTCCCTCCGTGACGGAGGAGACCATCCACTTGCCTCCCGCTCCGGACATGTTTGGAGAGAGTTGAGGAGAAGGATGTGGACTTGGGCGCTAGAGCTCGAGTTCGCGAGAATGGATGAGCAAGGAGGAAGAAGGAGTGGGTAGAAAAAGGTGAAACCTTATCCCTTTATAAGGGCGGACGAAACTATGCGCCCCCACCAGCCTGGTAAAACTCGCTTATCCCCCAAGCGCCGTAATTGATGGCGCGTTGGGTTACCCACATCCGTATTGATGGGAATCCTATAATAAGGGGACGCGGTCTCTGCTTCGACAAGACGTGCCAAGGAAACCGCCTCGCGAAACACGCTGAGATAGGTTATGAAAAATGATTCGAATAAAGACCTGGCTATGGTGTGTGGTCACACTACGGGGTACGTCAGCATATTAGATTTGTGTAAATATTATTCCCACTATGGTGGTATGTGGAACTTATTTTGCAGAGCCGGACACGATCCTCATGTTCAAGATCTTCTATGAAGTATTTGGAGGAGGAACCCGCCTTCCAATGCCGAAGACAATCTGCGCGCCGGACATATCGTCATTGAAGCCTGGTTCAGGGGCTACTGAGGGAGTCCTGGATTAGGGGGTATCCGGACAGCCGTAATATATCCTTTGGCCAGACTGTTGGACTATGAAGATACAAGATTGAAGACTTCGTCCCATGTCCGGATGGGACTTTCCTTGGCATGGAAGGCAAGCTTGGCAATACGGATATGTAGATCTCATTCCTTGTAACCGACTCTGTGTAACCCTAGCCCTCTCCGGTGTCTATATAAACCGGAGGGTTTAGTCTGTAGGACAACATACAATCATACCATAGGCTAGCTTCTAGGGTTTAGCCTCTCTGATCTCGTCGTAGATCTACTCTTGTACTACTCATATTATCAAGAACAATCAAGCAGGACATAGGGTTTTACCTCCATCAAGAGGGCCCGAACCTGGGTAAAACATCGTGTTCCCTGCCTCCTGTTACCATCTTCCTTAGACGCACAGTTCGGGACCCCCTACCCGAGATCCGCCGGTTTTGACACCGACAAGTAGGTAAATGATAAAAACAGAATTTTTGATGTGGAATGCTACCTAGCATAATTCTCAATGTAATTTTCTTTACTGTGGCATGAATATTCAGATCCGAAAGATTCAAGACAAAAGTTTAATATTGACATAAAAACAATAATACTTCAACCATACTAACTA
Source organism: Triticum urartu (assembly GCF_003073215.2). Classification (NCBI taxonomy): domain Eukaryota; kingdom Viridiplantae; phylum Streptophyta; class Magnoliopsida; order Poales; family Poaceae; genus Triticum; species Triticum urartu. The sequence goes on from NC_053026.1 coordinate 595,698,805, forward strand.
AGCAATCATGTCTTCTCAAAATAACATGGCAAAAGAAAGTTCATCTCTACAAAATCATATAGTCTGGTCATGCTCCATCTTCGTCACACAAGAATGCTCTCATCTTGCACAACCCGAATGACAAGCCAAGCAATTGTTTCATACTTTAGTAATCTCAAACTTTTTTCAACTTCCACGCAATACATGAGCGTGAGCCATGGATATAGCACTATGGGTGGAATAGAATAATATGATGGGGGTTATGTGGAGAAGACAAAAAGGAGAAAGTCTCACATTGACGCCGCTAATCAACGGGCTAGGGAGATGCCGATCGATTGATGTCAATGCAAGGAGTAGGGATTGCCATGTAATGAATGCACTAGAGCTATAAATGTATGAAAGCTCAACAAAAGAAACTAAGTGGGTGTGCATCCAACTTGCTTGCTCATGACGACCTAGGGCATTTGAGGAAGCCCATTGTTGGAATATACAAGCCAAGTTCTATAATGAAAAATTCCCACTAGTATATTAAAGTGACAAAACAAGAGACTCTCTATCATAAAGATCATGGTGCTACTTTGAAGCACAAGTGTGGAAAAAGAGGATAATAGCATTGTCCCTTTTTATTTATTTTTTCCTTTTTTTGGGCCTTTCTTCTTTTTTTGGCCTTTCTGCTTTTTTATTTGTGACAATGCTCTATTAATGATGATCATCACACTTCTATTTATTTATAACTCAATGATTACAACTCGATACTAGAACAAAATATGACTATATGAATGCCTCCGGCGGTGTACCGGGAAAGGCAATGAATCAAGAGTGACATGTATGATAAATTATGCATGGTGGCTTTGCCACAAATACGATGTCAACTACATTATTGTGCAAAGCAATATGACAATGGTGAAGCGTGTCATAAATGAAACGGTGGAAAGTTGCATGGCAATATATCTAGGAATGGCTATGGAAATGCCATAATAGTAGGTATGGTGGCTGTTTTGAGGAAGATATAAGGAGGTTTATGTGTGACAGATCATATCATATCACGGGGTTCGGATGCACTGGCGAAGTTTGCACCAACCCTCAAGGTGAGAAAGGGCAATGCATGGTACCGAAGAGGCTAGCAATGATGGAAGGGTGAGAGTGCGTATAATCCATGGACTCATCATTAGTCATAAAGAACTCATATACTTATTGCAAAAAATCTACAAGTCATCAAAAACCAAGCACTATGCGCATGTTCCTAGGGAGATAGATTGGTAGGAAAAGACCATCGCTCATCCCCGACCCCACTCATAAGGAAGACAATCAAAGAACACCTCATGTTTCAAATTTCTTACACAACGGTTACCATACGTGCATGCTACGGGACTTGTAATCTTAAACACAAGTATTTCTCAAATTCACAACTACTCAACTAGCACAACTTTAATATCACCATCCTCATATCTCAAAACAATTATCAAGCATCCAACTTCTCATAGTATTCAACACACTTTTTATGCAAGTTTTTATTATACCAATCTTGGATGCCTATCATATTAGGACTACTTTTATAACCAAAGGAAATTACCATGCTGTTCTAAAGGAATCTCAAAATAATATAAGTGAAGCATGATAGATCAATAATTTCTATAAAAAAACCACCACCGTGCTCTAAAAGATATAAGTGAAGTACTAGAGCAAAATTATTTAGCTCAAAAGATATAAGTGAAGTACATAGAGTATTCTAAGAAATTCCAATTCATGTGTGTCTCTCCCAAAAGGTGTGTATAGCAAGGATGATTGTGGTAAACTAAAAAGCAAATACTCAAATCATACAAGACGCTCCAAGCAAAACCCATATCATGTGGTGAATAAAAATATAGCCTCAAGTAAAGTTACCGATGGAAGAAGACGAAAGAGGGAATGCCTTCTGTGGCATCCCCAAGCTTAGGCTTTTGGTCATCCTTGAATTTTACCTGGGGTGCCTTGGGCATCCCCAAGCTTAGGCTCTTGCCACTCCTTATTCCATAATCAATCAAATCCTTACCCAAAACTTGAAAACTTCACAACACAAAACTCAACAGAAAATCTCATGAGCTCCGTTAGTATAAGAAAACAAACCACCACTTAAGGTACTGTAATGAAATCATTCTTTATTTATATTGGTGTTAAACCTACGGTATTCCAACTTCTCTATGGTTCATACCCTCCAATACTACCATAGATTCATCAAATAAGCAAACAACACACGAGAAACAGAATCTGTCAAAAACAGAACAGTCTGTAGTAATCTGTAGGTTTTGAATACTTCTGTAACCCCAAAAATTATGAAATAAATTGGTGGACGTGAGGAATTTTTCTGTTAATCATATGCAAAAATAATCAACCTAATCACAATCTCCAATAAAAAAATGGCAGCAAATCTCGTGAGCGCAAAACTTTCTGGTTTTTACAGCAAGATCACTAAAACTTCCCCCAAGTCTTCCCAAAGGTTCTGCTTGGCACAAACACTAATTAAAAGCATAAAACCACATCTAAAGAGAGTCTAGATGAATTATTTATTACTAAACAAGAACAAAAAACAAGAAACAAAAATAAAATTGGGTTGCCTCCCAACAAGCGCTATCGTTTAACGCCCCTAGCTAGGCATCTATAATTTTAATGATGCTCACATGAAAGATAGCAATTGAAACACGAAGGGAGCATCATGAAACATATGAAAATCACATCTAAGTCTACCATACTTCCTATTCATAGGCATTATATAAGCAAACAAATTATCAAGACAAGGAAAAACTAGCATATGCAAGGAAGCAGAAAGAAACAATAGCAATCTCAACATAACAAGAGGTAATTTAGTAAAATGAAAATTTCTACAATCATATTTTCCTCTCTCATAATAATTATATGTGGGATCATAAGAAAATTCAACAAAATAGCTATCACATAAAATATTTTCAACACGACCCACATGCATGTAAAGTTGACACTCTTCCAAAATAGTGGGATTAACATTAACTAAAGTCATGACCTCTCCAAACCCACGTTTAATAATATTGCAAACACTATTATCAATCTCATATTCTGGCGGGACTGGGCTGGTACCTCTTGAGCACTGCGTTAGTTTTCCCTTGAATAGGAAAGGGTGATACAGCAAAGTAGCATAAGTATTTCCCTCGGTTTTTGAGAACCAAGGTATCAATCCAGTAGGAGACTACACGCAAGTCCCTCGTACCTACACAAACAAATAAGAACCTCGCAACCAACGCGATAAAGGGGTTGTCAATCCCTTCACGGTCACTTACGAGAGTGAGATCTGATATAGATAATAATAATAAGATAAATATTTTTGGTATTTTTATGATATAGATTGAAAGTAAAGATTGCAAAATAAACTAGATTGGAAACTTACATGATAAAAGATAGACACGGGGGGGCATAGGTTTTACTAGTGGCTTCTCTCAAGATAGCATAAGTATTACGGTGGGTGAACAAATTACTGTCGAGCAATTGATAGAAAAGTGAATAATTATGAGAATATCTAGGCATGATCATGTATATAGGCATCACGTCCACGACAAGTAGACCAAAACGATTATGCATCTACTAGTATTACTCCACACATCTACCGCTACACCGCATGCATCTAGAGTATTAAGTTCATAAGAACAGAGTAATGCATTAGGCAAGATGACATGATGTAGAGGGATAAACTCAAGCAATATGATATAAACCCCATCTTTTTATCCTCAATGGCAACAATACAATACGTGCCTTGCTGCCCCTGCTGTCACTGGGAAAGGACACCGCAAGATTGAACCCAAAGCTAAGCACTTCTCCCATTGCAAGAAAGATAAATCTAGTAGGCCAAACCAAACTGATAATTCCAAGAGACTTGCAAAGATAACCAATCATACATAAAAGATTTCAGAGAAGAATCAAATATTGTTCATAGATAAACTTGATCATAAACCCACAATTCATCAGATCTCGACAAACACACCGAAAAAAGAGTTACATCAAATAGATCTCCAAGAAGATTTAGGAGAACATTGTATTGAGATCCAAAGAGAGAGAAGAAGATATCTAGCTAATAACTATGGACCCGAAGGTCTGTGGTTAACTACTCAAACATCATGGAGAGGCTATGGTGTTGGTGTAGAAGCCCTCCATGATCGATTCCCCCTCTGGCAGAGCTCCGGAAAAGGTCCCAAGATGTGATCTCTTGGGTACAGAAGGTTGCGGCGGTGGAAATAGGGCTTCGTGGTGCTCCCGGATGTTTTTGGGGTATATGGATATATATAGGAGGAAGAAGTAGGTCGGTGGAGCTGCAAGGGGCCCACGAGGGTGGGGGCGTGCCTCCCTGCCTCGTGGCCTCCTTGTTGATTTCTTGAGATCTACTCCAAGTCCCCTGGATCACGCTTGTTCCAAAAATGACTCTCCCGAAGGTTTCATTCCGTTTGGATTCCATTTGATATTCCTTTTCTGCGAAACACTGAAATAGGCAAAAAAATAGCAATTTGCACTGGGCCTTGGGTTAGTAGGTTAGTCCCAAAAATAATATAAGAGTGTATAAATAAGCCCATTAACATCCAAAACAGATAATATAATAGCATGGAACAATCAAAAATTATAGATACGTTGGAGACGTATCATGGGCCGCCTTGAGATTATCCCAGACAATGCGAACCTGCTCTTCAGCTTGTTGAATAATGTCTGGACCAATGAGCATTTGTACTGCAGTTTCTGACCAATTCAGAGGGGTTCGGCACTTATCTCCATAAAGCACTTCGAAGGGTGCCATCTTCAAGCTAGCTTGATAACTGTTGTTATAAGAGAACTCCGCATAAGGGAGAGATTCTTCCCACTTCTTGCCGAAAGAAATAACGCAAGCCCGAAGCATGTCTTCAAGAATTTAATTGACTCGTTCGACTTGGCCTTCAGATTGGGGATGATAAGCAGTGCTCCAGGTAATATGAGTTCCCATTGCCTCTTGGAAACTATCCCAGAACTTCGAAGTGAAAATACTGCCACGGTCTGTACTGATCTCCTTCGGAATGTCGTGTAGTGGCACAATTCGGGAGATATACAAGTTTGCTAATTGACTAGCAGTGATTGTCTCCTTGACTGGCAGAAAGTGAGAAACCTTAGAGAATTGGTCGATGACGACAAAGATAGAATCGTTACCTTTCTGAGACTTGGGAAGGCCAGTGACAAAGTCCATCTAAATCTTATCGCATTTCCATTCAGGAATAGGGAGAGGTTGTAGAAATCCAGCTGGTTTCTGATGTTCTGCATTGACGCGACGACAAATGTCCCATTCTTCAACATATCGAGCAATGTCTTGCTTCATCTTAGACTACCAGTACTTCTGACGGATGTCTAGATACATTTTAGTACTTCCCTGATGAATAGAGAAAGGGGTGTCATGTGCCTCTTTCATTACCTTCTCTGTCATAAGCTCGAACCGGGGTACTACAATATACTCTCTGAAGTATAAGGTTCCATCTTCACCAAGTGAGAATTCTCTAGATTTCTCTAAGGCAATATCCTTTTTCATCAGATCAACATGAGCATCTTTGTCTTGAGCAGACTTGTTTGCTTTCAGAAGAGTTGGTTCTAAGACAAGGTTATCCAGAGAACCCTGTGGAACTAGTTGAAGGTTCAACTTGCAAAGTTCTTCATAAAGGCGGGGTTGACCTTTGTAGACCATGTGATTATTGCAACAAGACTTGCGGCTCAGGGCATCAGCCATTACATTAGCCTTACCAGGGGTATAGGATATACCGCAGTTGTAGTCAGCAATAGCTTCCATCCATCGCTGCTGACGGAGATTCAGATCCGGCTGAGTAAACAAGTACTTCAGACTCTGATGATCAGTGAAGATCTCGCAACGATTACCGAGAAGGTACTGTCGCCATAGCTTCAGTGCATAGATAACCGCAGCAAGATCGAGGTCGTGAACTGGGTAGTTCTCTTTATGAGGACGCAGTTGACGAGAGGCATAAGCAATCACTCTGCGCTCTTGCATTAGGACACAGCCTCATCCTTGTCGTGAAGCGTCGCAATAGATGGCGAAGTCCTTGTGAGAATCAGGGGGAGCAAGCACTGGGGCAGATGTCAGCTTGTCCTTGAGTGCCTAGAAACTTTCCTGACATTTTTCAGTCCAATCAAACTTAACGCTCTTGTGAATCAGATTAGTCAGGGGCTTGGAAATCTTGGAGAAGTTCTCGATGAAACGGCAGCAATAACTGGCAAGTCCGAGAAAGCTTCTGACTTGCTTGACAGTCTTCCGAGGGGTTCAGTCAAGAATAGCCTGAACGCGCTCTGGGTTGACGGCAATACCATCCTTGGAGATGACATGCCCAAGGTAGGTTACTTCGGGAAGCCAGAATTCGCACTTGGAATACTTGGCATAAAGTTGATGTTCTTGAAGCTTCTCTAGAACAAGTCGAAGATGTTTGGCATGTTCTTCTTTGTTCTTCGAATATACCAGGATATCATCAAGGTAGACTACGACGAACTTGTCGGGGTAATCCATGAATATGTAGTTCATCAGACGAGACAATGTGTATGGAGCATTGGTCAAGCCAAAAGACATGACGGTGTACTCGTAAGAACCGTAACGACTGACGAATGTGGTCTTTGGAATATCCTCTTCACGAACACAGATCTAGTGGTAACCCAATCTCAAGTCGAGTTTAGAGAATATCGATGAACAATCCAGTTGATCATACAGATCATTGATCCAAGGAAGGGGATATTTGTTCTGAATTGTAGCTTGGTTGATAGGATGGTAGTCTTGGACCAAACGGCTTGTTCTGTCCTTCTTCTTGACGAAGAGGGAAGGTGCTCCCCAAGTAGAGGAGCTTGGACGAATGAAACCCTTGCGAAGAGATTTGTCGATTTCCTCCTTAAGTTCAAGGAGCTCATGAGGTGGCATCTTGTAGGGTCGTTTGGTGATAGGAACGGTGCCTGGTTTCAAGTTGATGACGAACTCGACAACCCGAGCAGGGGGTATTCATGGAAGTTCTTCTGGAAAGACGTCTAGGAATTCGCGAACAACTGGAATATTTTCAATTCCCTCAAGAGCTGTTGCGTTCAACGCATTCAAGACATAAAGTCTTGCTTTAGCGTTTTGAAAAATTTGAGCATGGTAGCTTACCACATCATCAGAAGCATGTAGGAGATGAACGACTTTGGTGGCGCCAACGATAGAGGCAGTATGTGATTTCAACCATTCCATTCCTAGAATGAGGTCAATGTTGGAAGACTCCAGAATAATGGGAGAAACATGAAATTCTAACCCTTCGATTTCAACGGGGACGTTGCGACCAATCATGGTAGTTTGACACTGACCCGCAGGGGTGCGTACCACAATCGGAGTGTTCATGGGTTCGCATCAAATGTCGTGTGCATATGCAAAATTTTCTGACATGAATGAATGCGATGCTCCTAAATCGAATAAAACAAAAGCCGATACTGAATTAACGAGAAGAGTACCCATCACAGTAGTAGGTTGGTCTTGAGCTTCATTCAGATCAACATGATTAGCCTGGCCATGACCATAAGGTCGAGCATTGTTGTTGCGGGGCTGATTGTTTCCACGGGCATTAGAAGGCAGAGACAACTAATTCTGATTCTGAGGGCAGTTCCTAGAACGGTGACCTGCAAGGCCACACTTGAAGCATAGAACATCATTAGGGTTGGGAGCAGGAGCTTGGGGTGGTGCAGTCTCGAGAGGTTTCCTCGTTGGTGGAGGAGGCAGACGCGGAGCAGCATAGGACTGTCTTGGTGCAGGTGCAGTTGGGCGGTACATGCTGTGGGGGATCCATATCCGACGCTTCTGCACTGACGGGCCCGAAGATGAGCCAGCATCACGGCTGCGCCTGAGGGATCCCTGGTGTTCCTAAAGACCAGTCTCAACCTAAATAGCCTTGTTCATCAAGGTGGCAAAGTCGGGAAAGTTATGAACGAGCAGTGCTAGCTTGATATCAGGGTGAAGTCCATCACGGAACTTTTCTTGCCTACGAGCATCAGTTGCAATGTCTTCTTCAGCATAACATGACAAGTCCAGAAATTCTCGCTGATAAGCATCTACAGACTTGTTGCCTTAGGTGAGGTTGTGGAACTCGCGCTTCTTCCTGTCCATGATTCCTTGAGGAATGAAGCGGGCACGGAAGGCAGCTTGGAAATCCGGCCAAGTGATGACCGTTCAGCAGGTAGGGTACGCCTGTGGCTGTCCCACCATTGAGCAGTGGGACCCTTCAGAAAGAAATATGCAAAGGTGACATAGGTAGCAGGGGCCACACTAGCAGACTCCATTTCATAGGTGATGTCATAGAGCCAGTCATCAACATCAAGGGGTTGAGTTGAGCTACGGTAGATAGTTGGGTTGAGGCGCATGAAGTCCTGCAGAGTTACTGGGGTTGGCTATTGATTCATGTTTGAACGAGGAAACTAAGCCATCATTCCTTCCATCAATTGGCGATTCAGCTCAAACTGTTGCATCATTCCGGCCATGAATTCAGGCGGTGGTGGAGTGTTGCCACCACGGCCACGACCAGCAGGTCTAACCATCCTGCTAACATGTAACAGGGGGTATTTCAGCATCGAGCATTTGTAAATACAAAGGATCATTCATGTTGAAACATGCATAATGAAAGGGGTACGATGGATACCACATAGTAGTCAACACGACAGAGTGTGTACTATTCAGAATACTATTCTAAGGAATAACTATGGCTTATCCAACTTTGGGGTGAATGTAGTCACGAGATCATAATGTTAGGGTTAGTAAAAAATTTTAACCCGAATGGAAGTGAGATCAGAATCCCAGAGTATAGACGAAGAGTAAAAGATCCTAATACCACCCAATGGCGACGTGGGCCCGTAAGACACACGACCATGTTAGTAAATCAGGTTTTTCAGTGACTAGACTCAACTTCGTCCAAGGAGTTGGAAAGGGGGATCCTACAGGCAGTCGGCTCTAATACCAACTTGTGACGCCCTCAATTCAACCGTACACTAATCATACACGAAAATGTGTACGATTAAGATCAAGGACTCACGGGAAGATATCACAACACAACTCTAGACACAGATGAAATAATACAAGCTTTATATTACAAGCCATGGTCCTCGAGGGCTTGAATACATAAGCTAGAACACAAAAGAGTCAGCGGAAGCAACAATATCTAAGTACAAACATAAATTGAACAAGTTAGCCTTAAGAAGGCTAGCACAAAAGCAACATCGATCGAAAAGGCAAGGCCTCCTTCCTGGGACCTCCTAACTACTCCTGGTCTTAGGCGGCCTCCACGTAGTAGCAGGCTCCATCGGGTAGTAGTAGTAGTCGACTGGGTGGCATCTGGCTCCCAGGATCCACCATCTGGTTACAACAACCGGAAAAGAAGAAAGAAGGGGGAAAAGGGGGTAGCAAAGCAACCGTGAGTACTCATCCAAAGTACTCGCAAGCATCAGATCTATACTAAGTATGCATTGTTATCAAATGAAAGGGTTGTATCTGTGGACTGAACTGCAGAATGCCAGAATAGAGGGGAAAGTCTAGCCTATCAAAGATTACCATCTTCAAGCATCTTCAAGAATTTAGAAGAGTACACATCAACATAATGTAAAGTAGTAGTAGTGTTATCAACCTCGCCCAGACATCCTTCCTCGACCCCCTGTGAGGAAGCAATGCCAGAGCCATACTATCCATTTCTCATCACAAGAATCCAGCTCTAGTTGTATCGATCGGTAGACAACTGCAAGTGTCTGTTATCATAGGATAGGCTATCAATAGATGTTTTCTTCCTTGCAGGGTGCACCAACTTACCCACCACGCTCGATTAACTCCGGTCGGACACACTTTCCTGGGTCATGCCCGGCCTCGGTCAAATGATATGCCGCAACCTGACCTAGGCTTTATAGAGAGGTCAGCACGCCAGACTAAACCTATGCCCCTAGGGGTCTTGGGCCATCAGCCCGGGAACTCCTGCATGTTGCATGGGTCGCGGGTGAGCAGACCTAGCTACCTCCTTAAAAAGGCAGTTGCTTATGCAGTCCAACCCGGTGCGCATTGCTCAGTCACATGACATCTATTAAGCTTCGGCTGATGCATACAACACAGAACGCCCATACTATGCCGACGTGATGGTTAGTGCTATCAGGCCAGAGGCCCCTCGGATCAAATATCCAAACCGTTAGTGTGTTGGTAGTGCGGTCACGAGTAGAGACTCACGAAAGATGTGACCCCGTCGCCCCGTCTCGAGTACTTGCGGCAAGAGCTAAGAATGCCCGGCCACGCCTCGTAAGTATCTCGCGGGCACCTTCTGGGTCAACCCGACTCCACATCACTCCTAATTAAGCTCATGTGGGTACCCCTCAGGGCCGACCCGTCTTTAGTAACATGGTTCAGTGTAAAGTCATAGAAACCATAGTAACTGTGTGTCTAACACCAAGGGAAACCCTGAGGAACCCCCCTCGGTGGATTCCACTCGATGTAATCATCATGGTGAACATAAGAGGTACCACCCTCGAGGTTCACACTTGAGGGGTTGCACTCCAGAGTCGTATCGGAAGTGGTTAAGGAGGAAATCGCCCTCGATGACCAGGACCGAATATTTACACTACAGAGATCTCATCTGGAGTGATGTATGAGGTGTTACCCTTGGCACTCGATAGTAACTCTGCAGAGTCGTACAACTAGGGGGTGATGTGCGGTGTCGGGGCCTAGACGTCGATCACGTTGATCGAGTCATCAAACATAAAGCAGGGCAACAAGGCCAAGATGGGGGTCACTGATGGGTCACTAACCAACCTATACTAAGCAGTTTAGCATAAGCAGGTAGGTAACAATAAGTAGGTTACAAAAGTAGGCTATGCATCAGAATAGGAGCAATCAATTACCGTAGAAAAATCTAATGCAAGCATGAGAGAATGGAATGGGCAATATCGGGATGATCAAAGGGGGGGCTTGCCTGGAAGCTCTATTGTAAAGGAAGAAGGGTCGTGAGAGACATAGTCGATCACAGGAGCAACATCGGTCTCGGGGTCTACCGGAGAAAAGAGGGGGAAGCAATAATAAACATAAAGTAAACAAAGCATCAGAAAGCATAACATGGTAATATGTTGTGACGGGTGTGACCTAACGTATGGCTACACGATATAGGTGAAGGGGGAATTCAACCGGGAACGTTTTCCCGGTTCCGGACCTGTGTCGGATAGATGACCGGAGGGGGGATGTTCCATGTTCAAATAGTTAGAGGCATCTGACAGGTAAACGAACCACGTATTTGGATTTGTCTCGTCGTTCTAAGCAACTTTCATGTAGAAAACATTTTCATACGAGTTACGGATTAATTTCTATGATTTTTCAAAGTTTTAAACATATTCTGAAATGATTTAAATAACAGAAAAAAGAGTTACTGCGTCAGTATGACATCAGCAATGCGTCAGTATTCGCATGACCTGCTGACTGGTCAAACTGACAGGTGGGGCCCACCTCTCAGCCTCTCTGGGTTAAACTAATCTAACAGACTAATTAGAGGGGTGGGCCCCAAGTGTTAGTGAATAATTAACTACTACTTAAATAACATATTTTAAGTAGTAGTTTTATTTATTTATGAAAATGTTTAAGCTAGTGGGGCCTGCATGTAAGTGGGTCAGAGTGCCCAGTCAACAGGGTCAACTGGGGCCTGTGGGGCCCAGCGGCAGTGTCACAGGGGGCCCACTTGTGAGGCCACGGCGGCGACGATGGGGACGCGACGCTGGTGACCAAAACAACGGCGGGGCTCGCCGGACTTCACCGGAAATCACGCATAGGGGGTCTTTTGGCGCGGGACTTGGCGCGTTCGAACGAGCGCACGAAGGAGCATCGTCTGGGGCGGTGGCGTCGCCGGAGTTGGCCGGAGCGGCGCCGACGAGCGGCGAGGGCGGCGGTCGCGCTCAGGCGACAATGAGGATTGTGCTACGGGGCACGGCACGGGATGCGGTCCATGGCGCTGGGCTGCGGGAGCAAGCTGAGCACGAGGCCGTGTCCGGCTGAGCTCGCCGGCGGGTGTGGCCATGGCGACTATGAAGCAGGGCGGCGACGAGCTACGACGATGTTGCGTTCTTGCGGCAGGGGGCCGAGATGCACTAGGAGAAGCAAAGGAAGGGGGAGGCGGAGCTTACGGGGCAGGCACACGGAGGCCTCTCAGGGTTCGGGAGCGCAGAGGGAGGCCTGTGGCCTCGATGATCGCTGGTGACCACCGAGAAGGGGAAGAGGGCGATGCTGATGTCGCCGACCTCCCTAGCTCCAGCCGATGGACGAGGACGGTGAAGCGGAGGACGGCGCACCTCCCAGGCTCGGTTGCCGGGCTCGGGGACACCAGTGGCCGCGGGGACAACGGAGAACGGCGGCGATGGCGCTCGGAGGTGGGTGGGGAACGAGGGGGAGAGGTGAGGAGTGGGCGAAGAGGCCGAGGGGAAGCTGGAGGTGACTGGACGGAGGCGAGGGGGAGCCCGAGGCATCGGGGCCTTATCCCCTCGTCGGCCGTCACCGGCGAGGTGGCTGGACGGCGACATGCGCGCGCTGCCCCGCACGGTCGAAGGAACAGGAAGCGACCGGGGAGGGGGAGTGGGCCGGCCTAGTTGGGCCAAGGCCCAGGGGGGGCAGGGGGCTTTATCTCTCCCCTCTGATTTTCCTTTTTTCTTTTTGTTTTTGTTCTTTTTCCAGTAGCTTTTGTATTTTCTTTTTGCCACAATTGACCTTGCAAAAATATGCCACTGGCCAAAACAAATTCAAAGAAGTATTGTGCACTGCCACAAAAGATTGTGAGACTTTTGAAAATGTTTGCAATTTTTATAAATTAAAAAGGCATTTAATTTATTGTGTAGGTCACTGTTTTAAGTAGTTTAGGCCACTTAAACACTTTGCAAAATTGTTGGTTCACCACAAATATTAACAAATGATTATTTGCCACATGATGAACATTTTAGTTTTCATCTTTGAGAAATTTTGAATTTTACTCAGAATTTGAAATTGAATTCAACTGTGATTTGAAATGAGAGAGAAACAAAGATGAGCAAACACTTGTTTAGCAAACGGATTAACTTAACCAGAGGGATTACTGTGGCATCATTACACCAGGGTGTTACAAAGGGTCTCTGATCGTAGTGTCACGTTAGCAGCATCCTGCAGTAGTGACCCAACCGGCAGGGGATTCTGGGCTGGAAAAGGAGCAAATATTAGAGACCTATTCTGCACAGCTCCAAAAGTCCTGAAACTTCACGGAAGACGTTTTCAGAATATATAAAAAAATACTGAGCACAAGAAGTTCACCAGGGGGGCCACACCCTGCCCATGAGGGTGGGGGCGCGCCCTACCCCCCTAGGCGCGCCCCCCTACCTCGTTGGCCCCCTGGTCGCCTTTCAATGGCCATCTTCTGCTCTATGGAGTCTTCCGATGAGGAAAAAATCATAAGCCATCTCCTCGGACGAAACTCCGCCGCCACGAGGCGGAACCTTGGCGGATCCAATCTAGGGCTCCGGCAGAGCTGCTCTGCTGGGGAAACTTCCCTCCGGGAGGGGGAAATCATCGCCATCATCATCACCAACGCTCCTCTCATCGGGAGAGGGCAATCTCCATCAACATCTTCACCAGCACCATCTCCTCTCAAAACCCTAGTTCATCTCTTGTATCCAATTCTTGTCTCCAAGTCTAGGATTGGTCCAGGCTTGTCCTTTGCTACAAAAAGGATTGGGCCACCTTGCTGCACTTTATTTACTTTTGTTACTTGTTGCTCGTTACAAATTATCCTATCACAAAACTATCTGTTACCACTTATTTCAGTACTTGCAGAGAATACCTTGCTGGAAACCGCTTATCATTTCCTTCTGCTCCTCGTTGGGTTCGACACTCTTACTTATCGAAAGGACTACGATAGATCCACTATACTTGTGGGGTCATCATATCCTATGAAGACACATTTCTCTGATTTGTGTTCGAGCTTATCAGGTTGAAGCTTTTTCACATAAGCATCGCAGCCCCAAACTTTAAGAAATGACAACTTGGGTTTCTTGCCAAACCACAATTCATAAGGTGTCGTCTCAACGGATTTCGATGGTGCCCTATTTAACGTGGATGCAGCCGTCTCTAAAGCATAACCCCAAAACGATAGCGGTAAATCAGTTAGAGACATCATAGATCGCACCATATCTAATAAAGTGCGGTCACGACGTTCGGACACACCATTACACTGTGGTGTTCGAGGTGGCATGAGTTGCAAAACTATTATGCATTGTTTCAAATGAAGACCAAACTCATAACTCAAATATTCACCTCCACGATCAGATCATAGAAACTTAATTTTCTTGTTACGATGATTTTCCACTTCACTCTGAAATTCTTTAAACTTTTCAAGTGTTTCAGACTTATGTTTCATCAAGTAGATATACCAATATCTGCTCAAATCATCTGTGAAGGTAAGAAAATAACGATACCTGCCGCGAGCATCAACACTCATTGGACCGCATACATCAGTATGTATTATTTCCAATAAGTCTGTTGCTTGCTCCATTGTTCCGGAGAACGGAGCTTTGTCATCTTGCCCATGAGGCATGGTTCGCAAGCATCAACTGATTCATAATCAAGTGATTCCAAAAGCCCATCAGCATGGAGTTTCTTCATGCGTTTTACACCAATATGACCTAAACGGCAGTGCCACAAATAAGTTGCACTATCATTATTAAACTTATATCTTTTGGCTTCAATACTATGAACATGTGTATCACTACTATTAAGATATAGTAAAAATAGACCACTCATCAAGGGTGCATGGCCATAAAAGTTATTACTCATATAAATAGAACAAACATTATTCTCTGATTTATATGAATAACAGTCTCGCATCAAACAAGATCCAGATATAATGTTCATGCTCAACGTTGGCACCAAATTAACAATTATTTAGGTCTAAAACTAATCCCGAAGGTAGATGTAGAGGTAGCGTGCCGACGGGATCACATCGACTTTGGAACCATTTCCCACGCGCATCGTCACCTCGTCCTTAGCCAATCTTCGCTTAGTCCGTAGCCCCTATTTCGAGTTGCGAATATTAGCAACAGAACCAGTATGAAATACCCAGGCGCTACTGCGAGAATTAGTAAGGTACACATCAATAACATGTATATCAAATATACCTTTCACTTTGCCATCCTTCTTCTCGGACAAATACTTGGGGCAATTCCGCTTCCAGTGACTAGTCCCTTTGTAGTAGAAGCACTCAGTCTCGGGCTTAGGTCCAGACTTGG
Source organism: Triticum urartu (assembly GCF_003073215.2). Classification (NCBI taxonomy): domain Eukaryota; kingdom Viridiplantae; phylum Streptophyta; class Magnoliopsida; order Poales; family Poaceae; genus Triticum; species Triticum urartu. The sequence goes on from NC_053026.1 coordinate 595,714,066, forward strand.
GCTTCTTCACTTGAGCAGCAACTTCCTTGCCATTCTTCTTGATGTTCCCCTTCTTCCCGTTACCTTTTTTCTTGAAATGGGTGGTCTTGTTGACCATCAACACTTGATGCTCCTTCTTGATTTCTACCTCCACAGCCTTGAGCATTGCGAAGAGCTCGGGAATTGTCTTACCCATCCCTTGCATATTATAGTTCATCATGAAGCTCTTATAGCTTGATGGCAGTGATTGAAGAACTCTGTCAATGACACTATCATCGGGAAGATTAACTCCCAGCTGAGTCAAGTGGTTGTGGTACCCAGACATTCTGAGTATATGTTCACTGAAAAAACTATTCTCCTCCATTTTGCAGCTGTAGAACTTATTGGAGACTTCATATCTCTCAATCTAGGCATTTGCTTGAAATATTAACTTCAACTCCTGGAACATCTCATATGCTCCATGACGTTCAAAACATCGTTGAAGTCCCGGTTCTAAGCCGTAAAGCATGGCACACTGAACTATCGAGTAGTCATCATCTTTGCTCTGCCAGACGTTCATAACATCTGGTGTTGCTCCTACAGTAGGTTTATCACTTAGCGGTGCTTCCAGGACGTGATGCTTCTATGCAGCAATGAGGATAATCCTCAAGTTATGGACCCAGTCTGCGTAATTGCTACCATCATATTTCAACTTAGCTTTCTCTAGGAACGCATTAAAAATCAACAGAATAATAGCACGGGCCATCTATCTACAACAACATAGACATGCAAAATACTATGAGGTACTAAGTTCATGATAAATTAAAGTTCAATTAATCAAATTACTTAAGAACTCCCACTTAGATAGATATCCCTCTAATCATCTAAGTGATCACGTGATCCATATCAACTAAACCATGTCCGATCATCACGTGAGATGGAGTAGTTTTCAATGGTGAACATCACTATGTTGATCATATCTACTATATGATTCATGCTCGACCTTTCGATCTCAGTGTTCCGAGGCCATATCTGCATATGCTAGGCTCGTCAAGTTTAACCCGAGTATTCTGCGTGTGCAAAACTGGCTTGCACCCGTTGTATGTGAACGTAGAGCTTATCACACGCGATCATCACGTGGTGTCTCGGCACGACGAACTGTAGCAATGGTGCATACTCAAGGAGAACACTTATACCTTGAAATTTAGTGAGAGACCATCTTATAATGCTACCGCTGAACTAAGCAAAATAAGATGCATAACGGATAAACATCACATGCAATCAATATAAGTGATATGATATGGCCATCATCATCTTGTGCCTTTGATCTCCATCTCCAAAGCACCGTCATGATCACCATCGTCATCGGCTTAACACCTTGATCTCCATCGAAGCATCGTTGTCGTCTCGCCAACTATTGCTTCTACAACTATCGCTACCGCTTAGTGATAAAGTAAAGCAATTACATGGCGATTGCATTTCATACAATAAAGCGACAACCATATGGCTCCTGCCAGTTGACGATAACTCTGTTACAAAACATGGTCATCTCATACAATAAAATTTAGCATCATGTCTTGACCATATCACATCACAACATGCCCTGCAAAAACAAGTTAGACGTCCTCTACTTTGTTGTTGCAAGTTTTACGTGGCTGCTATGGGCTGAGAAAGAACTGTTCTTACCTACGCATCAAAAACCACAACGTGGTATAGTGATTGCTTTTTGATCTTCAGAAAGAACCCTTTTCATTGAATCCGATTCAACTAAAGTTGGAGAAACTGACACCTACCAGCCACCTGTGTGCGAAGCACGTCGGTAGAACCAGTCTCGCTCGCGTAATGTCGGTCTAAGCTGCTTCATCCAACAATACCGTTGAATCAAGAATCAACTAGTGACGGCAAGAAATATGTATATACCCATGCCCACAACTCCTTTGTGTTCTACTCCTGCATATAACATCTACGCATAGACCTGGCTCGGATGCCACTGTTGGGGAACGTAGTAATTTCAAAAAAAATCCTACGCACATGCAAGATCCATCTAGGTGATGCATAGCAACGAGAGGGGAGAGTGTTGTCCACGTACCCTCGTAGACCGTAAGCGGAAGCGTTATGACAACGTGGTTGATGTAGTCGTACGTCTTTACGATCCGACCAATCCTGGCACTGAAGGTACGGCACCTCCGTGATCTGCACACGTTCAGCTCGGTGATGTCCCACAAACTCTAGGTCTAGCTGAGTGTCGGGGGAGAGGGTCGTCAGCATGACGGCATGATGACGGTGATGATGAAGTTACCGACGCAGGGATTCGCCTAAGCACTACAACAATATGACCGAGGTGGAAATCTGTGGAAGGGGCACCACACACGGCTAAGAGATCAACTTGTGTGTCTATGGGGTGCCCCCTCCCCTGTATATAATGGAGTGGAGGAGGGGAGGGCCGTCCGTCTCTATGGCGCGCCCTAGGGGGAGTCCTACTCCCACCGGGAGTAGGATTCCCCCTTTTCCCTAGTTAGAGTAGGAGAGAAGGAAGGGGGGCCAGCCCCCCACCCAATTCGGATTGAGCTAGGGGGGCACGCCCTCCACCTTTCCCTTCCTCTCCTCTATTCCACTAAAGCCCAATAAGGCCCATATACTCTGCGAGGGGTTCCGGTAACCCCCGGTACTCTGGTAAATGCCCGAACTCACCCGGGACCATTTCGATGTCCAAACATAGGCTTCCAATATATCGATCTTTATGTCTCGACCATTTCAAGACTCCTCTTCATGCCCGTGATCACATCCAGGACTCCGAACAACCTTCGGTACATCAAAACACATAAACTCATAACACTGATCGTCACCAAACATTAAGTGTGCGGACCATAGGGGTTCGAGAACTATGTAGACATGACCAAGACTCATCTCCGGTCAATAACCAATAGCGGAACCTGGATGCTCATATTGGTTCCTACATATTCTACGAAGATCTTTATCGGTCAAACCGCATAACAACATACGTTGTTCCCTTTGTCATCGGTATGTTACTTGCCCGAGATTCGATCGTTGGTATCTCAATACCTAGTTTGATCTCGTTACCAGCAAGTCTCTTTACTCGTTCCGTAATGCAACATCCTGTAACTAACTCATTAGTCACATTGCTTGCAAGGCTTATATTGATGTGCATTACCGAGAGGGCCCAGAGATACCTCTCCGATACATGGAGTGACAAATCCTAATCTCGATCTATGCCAACTCAACAAACACCATCGGATACACCTGTAGAGAATATTTATAGTCACTCAGTTACGTTGTGACGTTTGATAGCACACTAAGTGGTCCTCCAGTATTCGGGAGTTACATAATCTCATAGTCATAGGAACATGTATAGGTTATGGAGAAAGCAATAGCAATAAACTAAACAATCTTAGTGCTAAGCTAATGGATGGGTCAAGTCAATCACACCATCCTCTAATGATGTGATCCCGTTTATCAAATGACAACTCTTTGTCCATGGCTAGGACACTTAACCATCTTTGATTAACGATCTAGTCAAGTAGAGGCATACTAGTGACACTCAGTTTGTCTATGTATTCACACATGTACTAAGTTTCCGGTTAATACAATTCTAGCATGAATAATAAACATTTATCATGATATAAGGAAATATAAATAACAACTTCATTATTGCCTCTAGGGCATATTTCCTTCACCACGCCCATGGACGCATGCATGCAACTGCATCCTTTTTACCCTGAAAAATAATGTTTTCTCCCCTGACAGATGGGCCCACCAGCTACATCTTTCGCATGCAAGGAAGCGCGTCCTTATTACGGGCAAAAAAATGATTCCTCCCCTGACAGCTGGGATCCAGCAGCTATATCTTTGCAAGCAAGGAAGTGCGTCCTTATCCTCCCTAACAACTGGGACCCACCCGATCAAAGCGTACATAGCGTTGTCTGTCTTGTTGTGAACGTGTACGCACATACTGGTTGATCGGTCGCCCTACAATGATGAACCATGGCCGAGTAAGTAGCGACACATGTCATAGTAGCGCCCCCCATGTAGCAGTTCAGGCCGTCCCGTCTAAACCATGTACACATACATACAGCCACATGCCAAAAAATATGGCCACATACGTACATACGGGAGGAGTCTCGAAATGCGTACTCGCGCATACGGACGGTCAGGGCTCGTGTACATGTAGAGGCAATAGACTGCAGCGATGTTGTCATGTTCATCTTCAACTAACCGGCTGGGTCGGAACGGAGGAAATAGCGTAATGTTCACCGGGAGCCAAGTGACTGGGTCAGAACGTGTCATGTTCATTGGGAGGCAACAGACTGGGTCAGAATGGGTCGTGTTCAATGGGAGCCAACTGGCTTGGACGGGACAGCTGGAATGGGGTCTAGCGTGCTGTAAAATGGAGGTAAACAGCCTTGTGTTCGACCGTGTACGGTCGAAAGGGGGTCCTGTTCATCGGGAAGTGTCTGGCGTACCGCAAAACGGAGGAAACGGACTTGTGTTCGAGCTCCTGTGGTTGAAACGGGGTGTTGTTGATCGGGAGGGGTGTGGAGTACCGCAAAACGGACGAAACATACTTGTGTTGGAGTGCCTACGGCCGTAACGGGGGTCTTGTTCATCGAGAGGGGTGTGGCGTACTATTCATCCACCGCAAAACGGGACTCCACGGGCTACTGTTCATCCACTGTCTACTGCCTCGCTCCAGCCTCCGCGGGCTACCGTTCATCCAGAGTCGACCTCTTCCAGCCTCCACCTGCTACTGTTCATCCACCGTCGACTTCCTCCAGCCTCCACCAGCTACTATTCACCACGAGGTCCTGTTCATCCAGCCTCGACCGGCTACTGTTCAATCAGCCCTCTCCACGGGGTCCTGTTCAACCACCCCTCCACGGGCTACTATTCATCCATCCCTCCACCGTCTACTGTTCAACCAGCCCTCGACCGGCTGTTGTTCATCCATCCCTCCACGCGGTCCTGTTCATCCACCCCAACCGGCTCAATTGGGGTCATGTTCATCCAGCGGCAACTGCCTCTACTACCACGGGGTCCTGTTCATCCAACCCCCACTAGGAACTGTTCATCCAAGCCCCAACAACGCTACTATTCATCAGGAGGCAGCAGGTTCGATCGGCTTCATTTAGTAGTAGTAGCGAAGGAATCGCTCGATCAGGTTCAGTTAACAGCCAGATCGATCAATCGCTCGGGTTCAGTAACACGTAGCCTATAGTGCAATCGCTCGGGTTCAGTAGGCAAATGTCTCGCTCGGGTTCAGTTAGAGCCCAACGCCTCGCACCCACGCGCGTACGTGTATGAGAGAAACGCACATCGCTCGGCCCCGACCACCCACCGTAACCGTGAACTCCCTGATATTTTCCTCGCCCTTGTTTCTACCACGGTTTTTCCGTCATGGACGGCCTAAAGAATGTCATGCAGTTGCATCTCCGGTCCACCCAGGACGAAAAGCCCATTTTCTGTCATGACTTTTTGTGATAGAAGTAGGAGCCCACCACATCTATGATCATACCTGGTTTTGTCACAATTATCGTCATAGAAGTGTCATAAGCATGACAGGAAAAAATCATTCGGCCCAAAATGTCATGGATATGTCTTTTTTGTAGTGTACTCTTTCACTCTAAAGTGCCCGCTTGGTTTTGTCCTAATGCTCTTGCCACTGCTACCCTTCTAGTAAACATCCGTCCGTGTCGTCCTGGGTGGAACTATGCCCCTCACCACCTTCTCTTCGGTGCACCGCCATCTTATGATGGTGTTCGCATCTTTGTGTGTCTTTGCTATCCTAGCACAGCGTCCACCGCTCCACAAAAACTCGCACCACGTTCACTCCCATGTGTTTTCCTTGGCTATCCCTCTAACACCAAAGGTTACCGGTGCTATGATCATGTCACTCATCGCATGTACACCTCAAGGCACGTGCATTTTGTCGAGACAGTGTTCCCTTTTTTTCAGGTATCTCCGGCTCCGGCTCCTTCGGCGCCGACCCCCCCCCCCCTGCTTGGAGCCATGCGCGGCCGCGACCCTAGGTGGCCCCCCTGTCCGGCGCCTTCTGCCGCCGCCCGGGTTCCTGACTCCCTCCCCCGAGGTCGAGTTGGACCGGGCCCCTGGATCCCCGACTCCCTCTTACGAGGTTGAGTCCGACCGGGCCCCCATCTCGCCGTGCAGTAGGCACCTCGGATGACGCTCCCTCTCCAGCAACGGGCTCAACACCCTCCTCGCCCATCGTCGCTCTCGCTGCAGCCCGCCTGGCTGCCATCGCCTCTGGCCCCGCGACTAATGACGCCTCTGGCTCTGTCATCGCTGCTAGCCCGTCCGCCACCGCCTCAGCCCCTGCTACAGGCCCGGTCACTGCCGCGGGCCCGACTACCCCCGTCGGTCCGGCTCTCGGTGTGACGACCCGCAATCAGGCTGGTGTTCAAAAGCCAAGCACGCGCTACTCCTCCGACGAGTATGTGTGTGTTGCCTCGACATCGATGTTGTCACCCATCCCCACCTCTACCCGTGCTGCCCTTCGGGATCCCCACTGGCTCGCGACGATGCAGGAGGAGTTTGACGCCTTGCAGCACAACCGCACATGGCATCTTGTTCCGTGACCCCCTCGCGCCAATGTCATCACTGGCAAGTGGGTGTTCCGCCACAAGACCCGCCCGGATGGTTCTCTTGAGCGCTACAAGGCTCGGTGGGTGGTTCGTGGCTTTCGGCACTGTGAGGGTGTCAGTGTCAAAATCGGCGGATCTCGGGTAGGGGGTCCCGAACTGTGCGTCTAAGGTCGATGGTAACAGGAGACAGGGGACACGATGTTTACCAAGGTTCGGGCCCTCTATGGAGGTAATACCTAATGTCTACTACACAACCTTCTTCTTGTAGACGTTGTTGGGCCTCCAAGTGCAGAGGTTTGTAGGACAGTAGCAAATTTCCCTCAAGTGGATGACCTAAGGTTTATCAATCCGTGAGAGGCGTAGAATGATGGTCTCTCTCAAACAACCCTGCAACCAAATAACAAAGAGTCTCTTGTGTCCCCAACACACCCAATACAATGGTAAATTGTATACGTGCACTAGTTCGGCGAAGAGATGGTGATACAAGTGCAATATGGATAGTAGATAAAGGTCTTTGTAATCTGAAAATATAAAAACAGAAAGGTAACTAATGATAAAAGGAGCGCAAACGGTATTGCAATGCATTGAAACAAGGCCTAGGGTTCATACTTTCACTAGTGCAAGTTCTCTCAACAATAATAACATAATTGGATCATATAACTATCCCTCAACATGCAACAAAGAGTCACTCCAAAGTCACTAATAGCGGAGAACAAACGAAGAGATTATTGTAGGGTACGAAACCACCTCAAAGTTATCCTTTCTGATTGATCTATTCAAGAGTTCGTAGTAAAATAACACGAAGCTATTATTTCCGTTCAATCTATCATAGAGTTCGTACTAGAATAACACCTTCAGACACAAATCAACAAAAACCCTAATGTCACCTAGATACTCCAATGTCACCTCAAGTATCTGTGGGTATGATTATATGATATGCATCACACAATCTCAGATTCATCTATTCAACCAACACAAAGAACTTCAAAGAGCGCCACAAAGATTCTACCGGAAAGTCAAGACGAAAACGTGTGCCAACCCCTATGCATAAGTTCACGAGGTCATGGAACTCACAAGTTGATCACCAAAATATACATCAAGTGGATCACGTGATATCCCATTGTCACCATAGATAAGCACATGCAAGACATACATCAAGTGTTCTCAAATCCTTAAAGACTCAATCCGATAAGATAACTTCAAAGGGAAAACTCAATTCATCACAAGAGAATAGAGGGGGAGAAACATCATAAGATCCAACTATAATAGCAAAGCTCGCGATACATCAAGATCGTACCACCTCAAGAACACAAGAGAGAGAGAGAGAGATCAAACACATAGCTACTGGTACATACCCTCAGCCCCGAGGGCGAACTACTCCCTCCTCGTCGTGGAGAGCGCTGGGATGATGAAGATGGCCATCGGAGAGGGATTCCCCCCTCTGGCAGGGTGCCGAAACGGGTCTAGATTGGTTTTCGGTGGCTACGGAGGCTTCTGGCGACGGAACTCCCGATCTATTCTGCTCCCCGATGTTTTTAGGGTATATTGATATATATATATATAGGCAAAAGAAATTGGTCAGGGGAGCCACGAGGGGCCCACGAGGGTGGGGGCGCGCCCAGGGGGTGGGGAGCGCATCCCTGCCTCGTAGCTTCCTCGAAGCTTCCCTCGCGTCTACTCCAAGTCTCCTGGATTGCTTCCGTTCCAAAAATAACAGGTTTCATTCTGTTTGGACTCTGTTTGATATTCCTTTTCTGTAAAACTCAAAAATAATGAAAAAACAGAAACTGGCACTGGGCTCTAGGTTAATAGGTTAGTCCCAAAAATCATATAAAATAGCATATAAATGCATATAAAACATCCAAGGTTGATAATATAATAGCATGGAACAATCAAAAATTATAGATACGTTGGAGACGTATCAAGCATCCCCAAGCTTAATTTTTGATGTGGAATGCTACCTAACATATTTATCCATGTAATTCTCTTTATTGTGGCAAGAATATTCAGATCCATAAGATTCAAGACAAAAGTTTAATATTGACATAAAAATAATAATACTTCAAGCATACTAACAAAGTAATCATGTCTTCTCAAAATAACATGGCCAAAGAAAGTTATCCCTAGAAAATCATATAGTCTGGCTATGCTCTATCTTCATCAATCAAAATATTTAAATCATGCACAACCCCGATGACAAGCCAAGCAATTGTTTCATACTTTTGATGTTCTCAAACTTTTTCAATCTTCACGCAATACATGAGCGTGAGCCATGGATATAGCACTATAGGTGGAATAGAATGGTGGTTGTGGAGAAGACAAAAAGGAGGAAGATAGTCTCACATCAATTAGGCGTATCAACGGGCTATGGAGATGCCCATCAACAGATATCGATGTGAGTGCGTAGGGATTGCCATGCAACGGATGCGCTAGAGCTATAAGTGTATGAAAGCTCAACAAAAGAAACTAGTGGGTGTGCATCCAACTCGCTTGCTCACGAAGACCTAGGGCAATTTTGAGGAAGCCCATCATTGGAATATACAAGCCAAGTTCAATAATGTAAAGTTCCCACTAGTATATAAAAGTGATAACATAGGAGACTCTCTAACATGAAGATCAAGGTGCTACTTTAATCACAAGTGTGGAAAAAGGATAGTAACATTGTCCCTTCTCTCTTTTTCTCTCATTTTTTTATTTAGCCTTCTTTTTTTCTTTTTGGCCTTTCTTCTTTTTTATTTTTATTTTTCGTCCAGAGTCTCATCCCGACTTGTGGGGGAATCATAGTCTCCATCATCCTTTCCTCACTGGGACAATGCTCTAATAATGATGATCATCACACTTTAATTTACTTACAACTCAAAAATTACAACTCAATACTTAGAACAAAATATGACTCTATGTGAATGCCTCCGGCGGTGTACCGGGATGTGCAATGATGCATGAGTGACATGTATGAAATTATGAATGGTGGCTTTGCCACAAATATGATGTCAACTACATGATCATGCAAGCAATATGACAATGATGAAGCGTGTCATACTAACGAAACGATGGAAAGTTGCATGGAAATATATCTTGGAATGGCTATGGAAATTCCATACGAGGTAGGTATGGTGGCTGTTTTGAGGAAGGTGTGTGGTGGGTTTATGGTACCGGCGAAATTTACGCGATAGTAGAGAGGCTAGCAATGGTGGAAGGGTGAGAGTGCGTATAATCCATGGACTCAACATTAGTCATAAAGAACTCACATACTTATTGCAAAGATCTATTATTTATCGAAAGAAAGTAGTACGCGCATGCTCCTAGGGGGATAGATTGGTAGGAAAAGACCATCGCTCGTCCCCGACCGCCACTCATAAGGAAGATAATCAATAAATAAATCATGCTCCGACTTCATCACATAATGGTTCACCATACGTGCATGCTACGGGAATCACAAACTTTAACACAAGTATCTCTCAAATTCACAACTACTCAACTAGCATGACTCTAATATCACCATCTTCATATCTCAAAACAATCATCAAGTATCAAACTTCTCTTAGTATTCAATGCACTTATATGAAAGTTTTTATTTTTTTTATTATTCCTAATAGAAAATTTCCATGTTTTTCTAAAGGACTCTCAAAATAATATAAGTTAAGCATGAGAGATCAATTATTCCTATAAAATAAAACCACCGCCGTGCTCTAAAAGATATAAGTGAAGCACTAGAGCAAAAACTATATAGCTCAAAAGATATAAGTGAAGCACATAGAGTATTCTAATAAATTTCAAATCATGTGAGTCTCTCTCAAAAGGTGTGTACAGCAAGGATGATTGTGGTAAACTAAAAGTCAAAGACTCAAATCATACAAGATGCTCCAAGCAAAACACATATCATATGGTGAATAAAAATATAGCTCCATGTAAAGTTACCGATAGACGAAGACGAAAGAGGGGATGCCATCTGGGGCATCCCCAAGCTTAGGCTCTTGGTTTTCCTTGAATATTACCTTGGGCATCCCCAAGCTTAGGCTCTTGCCACTCCTTATTCCATAGTCCATCGAATCTTTACCCAAAACTTGAAAACTTCACAACACAAAACTTAACAGAAAACTCGTAAGCTCCGTTATTATAAAAAAATAAATCACCACTTAGGTACTGTTGTGAACTCATTCTAAATTCATATTGGTGTAATATCTACTGTATTCTAACTCATTTATTGTTCATACCCTCCGATACTACTCATAGATTCATCAAAATAAGCAAACAACACATAGAAAACAGAATCTGTCAAAAACAGAACAGTCTGTAGTAATCTGTAGGTTTCGAATACTTATGGAACCCCAAAAATTCTCAAATAAATTGGTGGACGTGAGGAATTTATATATTAATCCTCTACAAAAATAATTAACTAAATATCACTCTCCAATAAGAAATGGCAGCAAATCTCGTTAGCGCTAAAGTTTCTGTTTTTTACGGCATGATCGCAAAGACTTTCCCCAAGTCTTCCCAAAGGTTCTACTTGGCACAAACACTAATTAAAACATAAAACCACATCTAAACATAGTCTAGATGAATTATTTATTACTAAACAGTAACAAAAAGTAAAGAACAAAAATAAAGGTGGGTTGCCTCCCAACAAGCGCTATCGTTTAACGCCCCTAGCTAGGCATGACGATTTCAATGATGCTCACATAAAGGATAAGAAATGAAACATAAAGATAGCATCATGAAGAATATGACTAGCACATTTAAGTCTAACCCACTTCCTGTGCATAGGGATTATTTGAGAGAACAACTTGTGGGAACAAGAATCAACTTACATAGGAAGGTAAAACAAGGATAGCCTCCATATTTTCAACACAGAGAGGAAACTTGATATTATTGCAACTCCTACAAGCATATATTCCTCCTTCATAATAATTTTCAGTAGCATCATGAATTAATTCAACAATATAACTATCACATAAAGAATTCTTTTCATGATCTACAAGCATAGAAAATTTACTACTCTCCACATAAGCAAAATTCTTCTCGTTCGGAATAGTGGGAGTATCATAAGAAACTCGAATACTATAAATTGTTTCCACATTAAAGGAGTAATGTTCAGAAGAAGGGTAATCATAATTGAGGGAGTCCTGGATTAGGGGGTCTCCGGACAGCCGGACTATATCCTTTGGCCGGACTGTTGGACTATGAAGATACAAGATTGAAGACTTCGTCCCGTGTACGGATAGGACTCTACTTGGCGTGGAAGGCAAGCTAGGAAATACGGATATGTATATTTCCTCCTTTATAACTGACCTTGTGTAACCCTAGCCCCCTACGGTGTCTATATAAACCAGAGGGTTTTAGTCCGTAGGACAACATACAATCATACCATAGGATAGCTTCTAGGGTTTAGCCTCTCCGATCTCGTGGTAGATCAACTCTTGTAATACTCATATCATCAAGAATAAATCAAGCAGGACATAGGATTTTACCTCCATCAAGAGGGCCCGAACCTGGGTAAAACATCATGTCCCCTGCCTCCTATTACCATCCGCCTTAGACGCACAGTTTGGGACCCCCTACCCGAGATCCGCCGGTTTTGACACTGACATTGGTGCTTTCATTGAGAGTTCCTCTGTGTTGTCATCGTTAGGCTTGATGGCTCCTACTATCATCGATAGCGATGCAGTCCAGGGTGAGACTTTTCTCCCCGGACAGATCTTTGTGTTCAGCGGCTTCGCACTGTGGGCCAACTCGCTTGGCCATCTGGAGCAGATCGAAAGTTACACCCCTGGCCACCAGGTCAGTTTTGGAAGCTTAAACTGCACGTCCCATATCCGCGGAGACTTGATCTTCGACGGATTCGAGCCCCTACCTTGTGAGCCACACGGTCACGATGAGTACGATTTAGCTCTACCATCGGACCGTATTCAGGAGATCGCACCGGCAGCCGCTCCGAGCCTCAATTCGGAGCCAGTTGCGCCATCCATGGACGGGTGGATAGACCCCGTCACGGAGGCCGTATCCTCAGCGGCAATCGAGCCGAATATCGACCTTACCCTTCACGAGAGCCTTGTTGCCAAGCTGCTGGATCCTTCTCCAGCCACGGACTCCGAACTGCCTGCGCCCGTTCCTATCGAATCCGATTGGGCGCCGATCATGGAGTTTACCTCCGCGGATATTTTTTAGCACTCGCCCTTAGGCGACATACTGAACTCATTAGGGTCTCTCTCCTTGTCAGGAGGATCCTGGCCGAACTATGTCCGGCAGGATTGGGATGCGGATGACGAAGAAATTCGCCACCCACCCACCACCCACTTAGTAGCCACTGTCGACGACTTAACCGACATGCTCGACTTCGACTCCGAAGACATCGACGGTATGGATGACGATGCGGGAGACGAAGAGGAACCACTGCCCATAGGGCACTGGACAGCCACCTCATCATACGATATATACATGGTGGACACACCCAAAGAAGGCAATGGCGACGAGACAACGGAGGATGACCCCTCCAAGAAGCAACCCAAGCGCCGGCGTCAGCGGCGCCGCTCTAAGTCCCACCACGGCAAAAGCGGTGATACCGGCACATGAGATAATAGCACTCCGGACAGTGCCGAAGACGGCAACAATCCCCTCCAGCAAGATTTAGGGCAGGAGGATGGAGAAGCCAGCCCTCCAGAGAGAGCGGCAGATGGAGAGGCGGAGGATGATAATTACATGCCTCCCTCCAAAGACGAGGCAAGCCTCGATGATGAGAAATTCGTCGTGCGTGAGGATCCCGTCGAACAAGAGCGCTTCAAGCGCCGGCTTATAGCCACAGCAAATAGCCTTAAGAAAAAGCAGCAGCAGCTTCAAGCTGATCAAGATTTGCTAGCTGACAGATGGACTGAAGTCCTGGCAGCCGAGGAATATAAACTCGAACGCCCCTCCAAGAATTACCCAAAGTGCTGGTTGCTACCCCGACTGGAGGAGGAAGCACTGAAACCTACATCCCCGGTGTATGACGCGGCTGATCGGCCACCTCATGGCCGCGACAGAGAGGCATTCCAGCCAAAAACCCAGCCCGCACCCCAATGCCATTCAAATAAAAAGGCATGGGGAAATACGCCAGACCTGTGAGATGTATTGGAGGACAAAGCAAAACACGCAAGATCGATCTACAGATCACGAGGGCGCGCCACTATGCGAGACGATAATCGTCACACCGGATACAGTAAAAGTAAGTCCAACCGGGCCGAACATAGCGGGCAAGACTCATTTGAGCTGCGTCACGCTATAGCCCAGTACAGAGGCGCCGCACACCCCCTATGCTTCACAGACGAAGTAATGGATCATCAAATCCCATAGGGTTTCAAACCCATAAATATAGAATCATACGATGGCACAACAGATCCTGCGGTATGGATCGAGGATTTCCTCCTGCACATCCACATGGCCCGCGGTGATGACCTACACGCCATCAAATACCTCCCACTCAAACTCAAAGGACCAGCTCGGCATTGGCTCAACAGCTTGCCAGTAGAGTCCATTGGTTGTTGGGCAGATCTGGAAGCCGCATTCCTCGATAACTTTCAAGGCACTTATGTGCGACCACCAGATGCCGATGACTTGAGCCACATAATTCAGCAGCCAGAGGAATCGGCTAGGCAATTCTGGACACGGTTCCTAACAAAGAAAAATCAAATCGTCGACTGTCCGGATGCAGAGGCCCTAGCAGCTTTCAAGCACAACATCTGCGACGAATGGCTCGCCCGGCACCTTGGCTAGGAAAAGCCGAAATCTATGGCAGCCCTCACGACACTCATGACCCGCTTCTGTGCGGGAGAGGATAGCTGGTTGGCTCGCAGCAATAACATATCAAAGAACCATGGTACTTCGGATACCAAGGACGGCAACGGTAGGTCACGTCGCAACAAACATAAGCACCGCATTAATAGCGACAATACCGAGGATACGGCAGTCAATGCCGGATTCAAAGGCTCTAAACCCGGTCAGCGGAAAAAGCCATTCAAAAGAAGCACTCTGGGCCCGTCCAGTTTGGACCGTATACTCGATCGCTCGTGTCAAATACACGGCACCCCCGACAAGCCAGCCAGCCACACCAACAGGGATTGTTGGGTGTTCAAGCAGGCCGGCAAGTTAAATGCCGAAAACAAAGATAAGGGGTCACATAGCGATGACGAGAAGGAGCCCCGGCAGCCGAACACCGGAGGTCAGAAGAGGTTCCCCCCACAAGTGCGGACGGTGAACATGATATACGCAACCCACATCGCTAAGAGGGAGCGGAAGCGTGCACTCATGGACGTATATGCGTTGGAGCCAGTCGCCCCAAAGTTCAAACCCATGGTCTTCTTGCCCGATCACCTTCGACTGCAGGGACCACCCCACTAGTATCTGTCATGGCGGATTCGCCGCATTGGTCTTAGACCCAATCATTGACGGATTTCACCTCACTCGAGTCCTTATGGATGGCAGCAGAAGCCTGAACCTGCTTTATCAGGACACAGTGCGCAAAATGGGTATAGACCCCTCAAGGATCAAACCCACTAAAACGACCTTTAAAGGTGTCATACCAGGTGTAGAGGCCCATTGCACAGGCTCAGTAACACTAGAAGTGGTCTTCGGATCTCCAGATAACTTCCGAAGCGAAGAGTTAATCTTCGACATAGACCCGTTCCGCAGTGGCTACCATGCACTGCTCAGGCGAACCGCATTTGCGAGATTCAATGTGGTACTGCACTACGCATATCTCAAGCTCAAGATGCCAGGACCTCGGGGGGTCATCACAGTCAATGGAAACACAGAGCGCTCTCTCCGCACGGAGGAGCACACTGCGGCCCTCGCAGCAGAAGCGCAAAGCGGCCTCTTAAGGCAATCCACTAGTTCGGCGATTAAGGACCCGGACACCTTCAAGCGCGCTCGGCAACTGGACCGCCTGGCACATTCCAAGCTCGCATAGCAATGCGGCCCCCACCCCGGCCCCAGCCAAACGGTGAAATCCGTGCCACGCGTACATAATTATGCAATAAAAATACCATGGGCATAGGTGGGGAGGGGGGCACGACTACAGCACGCCCCAAGACGCGGCTTCAACCGCACTAGGGGCTTCCCGCTTTGTTATTTTTCTCTTTCAGGACTTTAATCTCTGGAAACCCTGTCCGGCAGCATGATTGCCGAACACATGATGCAGCAACCAAGGAGGCAGAAAGCTACGTCACACCACGGAACTCCCAGGTGGATTAAGATAACGAGTGAAATATTTGCTTTAATACTATTCCTCAGGTTGCCCTTGCAAGGGACATGTCAAACAGTCCTACTTTTTGCTTACCGCACTACTTGTATCATTCTGCTTTAACGCACCTTTTTGAATAAACAATGCATAGCATTAAGACTATTATTGCATTCTTCCTTTCTATATATATGTTCATTCATGGCATCTAGCACCCGTACACTCTGGTACGGCCAATACGCTAGGGGCTTAAGCATACCCCATAATACGGCATGAGAAGTCCGAACACTTTCGACAGTGCGGCACCCCGAACTTATAGCATTATATGCATCAACTCCGAATCATGTCTTGGGTCAATAGTTGGGTTTGCCTGGCTCCCATGTTTTGGTACCTTACGTTCCGCTATATCGGCTAAGGTAGCACTGGGAGAACTACTACGATTGTGCCCCGGTTCTGCTGGGCTAAGCACCTCAGTAGAGAAAGCTAAAACTGACTGTCATGATAAGGCGAGAGACTGGTCGCTGTTCGAGAGGTTTCAAGTCCCTAAAGACTTATGCCGCTTAGAGCGAGAAGTCGGCCCTGTCCGGCTTAAGGCGTGTATTGCGCCCCGAATTCGGCCTTCCGAATACTAGGGGCTTCACCGAAATTTAAAATTATAGAATTCTATGGCTAAGTGAGAGTGATAACGCATTATAGTCCGATTGTCTTGTTCGTTCTGCTGAGCACCTCCCTCGAAGGACCCAAAAATGGGAAGTGCTCAGGTTTATCCCGAACACCCCAGCACTCGTGGCATGGGGGCAGAAGTCGACGACTAGCCATCTCTGAGATTTGATAAACAGCCGAATAGAAGGTAATATTTTAAATTCAGACAAGCATTGCATAGCGCATATGAACAAGTTTTCATAATACAGGATTACACAAGCAAGTTTAATCAAATATTACATCTTTCGCACACTCGTCCGCTACAAGACGGGCACCCTTCAGGACACCCTCATAGTACATCTCAGGGTGGCGATGCTCCTTGCCCTGCGGCGGCCCCTCCTTCACCAGCTTCACGGCGTCCATCTTAGCCCAGTGCACCTTCGCACGGGCGAAAGCCCGGCGTGCACCTTCGATGCAGACGGACCGCTTGATGACTTCCAGCCGTGGGTAGGCATCCACAAGCCGCCTCACCAGGCCAAAGTAGTTGTTGGGAAGGGCGTCGCCATGCCACATCCGGACTATAAAGCCCTTCATGGCCTGTTCGTCCGCCTTATGCAGCTCAACCAGTTGCTTCAGCTGGTCACTCAGAGGCATCGGGTGTTCGGTCCCAGTATACTGAGACCAGAACAGCTTCTCCATTGAGCTTCCCTCCTCAGCCTGGTAAAACTGTGCAGCATCCAACACGCTGTGGGGCAAATCTGTGAATGCTCCTGGAGAGCTCCAGACTCGGGTAAGTAACAAGTAATTTACTTTCACATGCTTGCTTCGCATATATAATGCCTTACCCGCCGCTATCTTCTTCATCGCATCAATCTCCTAGAGAGCCTTTTGGGCTTCAGCCTTGGCACTCTTTGCACTCTCAAGGGCCGTGGCAAGCTCAGACTCTCGCATCTTCGAGTCAAGCTCCAACGCCTCGTGCTTCGTCACGAGAGCGTGGAGCTCTTGCTGCACCTCGCCCACCCATGCCTCTTGTTTCTCCCGCTCGGTGATGACACTTATGATGATTATTGTGATGACACTTATGCTATAAAAAGTAGTGATGATTATATTTATAAAACTTGTCATGATTATTGTCGGTGTCAAAACCGGCGGATCTCGGGTAGGGGGTCCCAAACTGTGCGTCTAAGGCGGATGGTAACATGAGGCAGGGGACATGATGTTTTACCCAGGTTCGGGCCCTCTTGATGGAGGTAAAACCCTACGTCCTGCTTGATTGATCTTGATGAATATGAGTATTACAAGAGTTGATCTACCACGAGATCGTAATGGCTAAACCCTAGAAGTCTAGCCTATATGACTATGATAATGAATCTCTCTCTCTCTCCGGACTAAGTCCTCTAGTTTATATAAACACCAGGAGGATCTAGGGTTACATGAGGTCGGTTACAAAGAAAGGAATCTACATATTTGATCGCCAAGGTGAGTCCTATCCAGACACAGGTGCAGTCTTCGGTCTTCGTGTCTTCACAGCCCATCAGTCCGGCCCATGGCTAACAGGCCGGACGCCCGAGGACCCCTTAGTCGAGGACTCCCTCAGTAGCCCCTGAGTCTGGCTTCAATGACAAGGTATACGGCCCGTAGATCTGTCTTCGGCATTGCAAGGCGGGTTCCTCCTTCCGAACTCCAAGATGGTCTTCGGACGTATTGAATGTGTCTGGACCTGTAGCACACACACCATACATAACCACAGAGGTAATATAATATTCTACGAGTCCAATCTGCTGACAACTTTTTGTAACATGACATCACGTTTGCCCGGTCATAATTTTGAACCGTTTTTCGTCTGCCGCTCCACGTTTCGAGACGCGGTTGCCATTGGCACGTCTTGTCAAAGCAGAGATCATGTCCCCTTATTGTGGGATTTTCATCAATTCGGGCGTGGGTAACCCAACTGTGCCTGTTTACACAACCCTTGGGAATAGACGAGTCTTAAGGCAAGTGGGAGGTGTTCGATATTCACTGCCTTTATAAGGGGATAAGGATTCCCCCTTCTTCCCCCACGCCTTCTCTCTTCCTCTGCCCATCCATTCTCGAGCTCCAGCGCCCAAGCTCTAGCTTTCCCCATCCGAGAAAGCACTCCAATTATGTCCGGATCAGGAGGCAAGTGGATGGCCTCCTCCGTCAAGAAGAAGGACATCAAGGAGCTCTGGGAGGCCGGATACCTCGCCAAGGGGTCGTTCACCATCTCCCAGCCATGGGACAAATTGTCCCTACCCCGGAGCCCCATGAGAGGGTTGTGTTTCTCACACAATTCGTCCGCGGGCTGGGATTCCCTCTCCACCCGTTTGTCCATGAACTGATGTTTTACTATGGGCTGGACTTCCATGATCTAGCCCCCAACTCCATCCTCAACATCTCGGCATTTATTGTCGTGTGCGAGGCCTTTCTCCGCATCCCACCCCACTTCGGCCTATGGCTGAAGACCTTCAATGTGCAGCCGAAGGTGGTGAGCGGCCAACAAGCAGAGTGTGGAGGCGCCATGGTGGGCAAGATGCCCAATGTCACCTCGCCCGAAGGCTCCTTTGTGGATACGGTGAAGGGGTGGCAGTCGGGGTGGTTCTACATCACCGAGCTGCGCGACACCAGCTACGCGGTAGCCCTTGAGTTCCGATCTAGAGTTCCGATGTGGCTCACCTCTTAGAAAGAGAAGGGCCTAGCCTGGGGTTCCTCGAACAAGCTTACTAGGCTCCAAACGTGCGTCCAGAACATGATAACCAAGAGAATCAAACTTGTCAACATGACCCAGGTTATGCTCATTTGCCGGATCCTTCCGTACCAACGCCGGACTTGCTATTTGTGGGAGTTCGATCCGGCCAAGCACCAGATGCTACTAGAGCTCTTCGGCACGATGCACGAAGACATCTGGAAAGTGCTCTTCAAGGCCGGCGAGACACCACCGCCCACGACCGAGGATTGCGGTCTTAGCTTAAAGCGCCAGGCGAATCCGGTAAGTTCTTTCGTGTTCTCAAGGTATACCCTTTACTGTCATATTTTCGGGAAGGAGTCTAAGCCTTCCTATCAATTTTTCAGGCCTAGATCGACATAGCGGGGCGGATTAACTGTATGGCTCCGCTACCCGAAGACCAAGAAACCCCACTTCTAACGAAGATGTTGTTTCCGGCGCCTTATGATGTGCCGGATAAGAAGGCCAAGAAAACGGCCAAGGGGGCCAGGAGTGGCCCTCACCGAAAAAGTCCTTCGGACGTGACGTCGGAAGCCGAGACTCACTCTTCAGCCGCCGAAGATGACGACGACGAGGAGGAAGAAAGTGACTCCCCTCCTGAGAGGGGAAGGAAGAAAATGGGGGGCCTCCACAAATCTGGAGGCGAAGGTGCCCAAGAGGGGGAAGGGCTCCCTCGCGGACAACTCCGTGTGGGATGTCGATAGCAGTCCGGAGCGACTCCCCCGGACCAAGCCTTGGGCCGCCTCGTAAGTACCAAAAACCTTATGCACGTCCAAATGTCTGGCCTTTCCGCTTTGTAATATTAATATGTTTAAATCATGCCATTGCAGTTCGGCCCGTGACAGCTCCCCGCAATCTTCAACAAGAGGTTCGCTCGATTCAAAGGAGATGGCCAGCATGTCTCCACCGCACGCTCACTCTTCCCCGGCCAAGCGTGATGACGAGGTGGTGTCCCAAAGGGCCCTCCCAAGTCAGGGAGAGGTTCCGGAGGTCGTCGGGGTGGCGCCAAAAGATGACTCCTCGGTCGCCGGACACATGGGGGAAAAAGCCCCCATGGGGACTGGTGATGAGGGCCAAGTTCAATTCGTCCCCCGTCCGAATACCGTTCTGGAGACCTACACAGCTCCGGAGTCAGGCGAGCAGCCTTCCCCAAAAGGAGGAGGTGTGCCTGTTCCGCCGGTGACCTATGTCCAATCAGAGGCATCGGATAATCTGCTGGAAGCGCTGCGAGGCGCTTCCATTGTGGATGAACACTGTATCCTTATGGGCACAGTGATCGAGAAGGTTCGGTCCGCCGAAAGTGGACTAACCGAAGCCTGCGCTAGCCTTCT